>NW_025765203.1:2022280-2079881 GCF_003918875.1 Haliotis rubra | reverse complement strand
GTCCATTCTTTGGTCATTGCGGATCGGGTTTGTGTTCGCGGTGACTGGCCACTCTACCAGGGCATCGGGCAAAGCAGAGCTGGACCTTCATTCTTTGATTTGAACGATGCATTATTTCTTTCCAGGAAGGCGTTTAAGCCAACGAGGTGTGTTGCTCCGCCCGTGTCCCTCACCTATATACGCATCAGGATCCTCTACATGCAGTAAGTATATGTCCATGGTGTCATCGGATATGTAAATCGTGGTTGCTTTGTTGTACCTTTTTCCACTTGGGCCATGATGTGTTCCCCTTGAGGCCCTCCATCCGCTGAAATGGGATTCGGATGTTCGAATTCAGGGCTGGGTGCGTTCCAGGGCCAATCCCACACGATCACCATCCTGGCCACCCACATCGTCTCTCAAATCTGCTAACACTGCATCAAACTGTTCTCTGAGCACGACGGAAGGTCTTCAGGCTGTTGACGCTGCAGCCAAGCTGGATTGAACGTCAGGTTGTAGCGCTGGGTACCAGTCCGAATTTCTTGGTTGTTCTTTGGGTTGTCCGCTCCAACTGGTAGGGCACAGGCTCTCTTCAAGTTCATCTTCGTTCATTCTGGGTGACGACATGGTGAGAACTGGTAAGACCCACGCTGAGCCTGGTTTATATAGGTCACGTCACCCCATGACGTCACAATAGGCCGTCCTAAGCGTAGCAGTGCACACCATGAGCTCATATGTTATTTATAGGAATGATGACATACCCATGACGTCACACTCAGCCTATCGCCCTGTTGAGTCAGGATGAGAGTGGTGCGAACCGATGCAACTGGTGCGAACCAGATGCGTCAAAGTGACGTCATCAACCCCAGCTATATAAATTCGAGGTTTTCCAGCTCTCCCATCAGTTGCTCACTGAAACTGGAAGCATGCAGACGTCTCCCGCCTCCGCCTCCTTCCGTTGCCGCCTGTGCAGAACAGATGACCACAGTTATCTACACTGCCCCAAGGTGTCCTGTACCGAGTGTGGTGCTCAAGGTCATCGCCATTACGTGTATGTCCCAAGAAGACCAAGGACAACAACAAGCACGATAACAACACCTGCTACAACTGTGGAAAAACGAAGGTCATCTCAGTTACGCCTGTCCACATCCCTGTCGTCACTGTGGTAAAAGAGGACCATAAGAGTATGAACTGCTCCTAACAAGACCCAGAAACGTCCGGCATCCACCTACCAGCCAAGGAACCGCCAAAGAAAGTGAGTAAACGTGAAAGCCAACATCTGCTGGCTCTACTCCATGACAAGGTCCTCCCTCGTTCAAGATCGCATAGACACCATGTACTCTCTACTTCAACGTATCTTGGAGTTTGTCGAACCCATGGACGATTCCAGCAGCACTGCCTCCAGTGCACCACCATCACCACAATAGATACCTCGGTGATCTCTCACCCACCCATACCAACGGCCCTTTTCAGGGCCACCCACCTCGCTCGAAAGAATGCTACATCCAATGTTTTTTAACCACACACACACACACACTTCTCTAGCCACGCCATCGTCCGCCTCACCCCTCTCCCTCCCTCCCTCCCTCCGTCCTTCCCTCTCCTTTCCTCTCCTTCCCTTCCCTCTCCGTCCCGTCCGCCGCTCGTCCGTTTCGCCATCTTGAAAGGCGTCTACGCTCGCGAGATCCCGCGAGACTCCACGCCCTCTTGAAACGCGTTCGCCATCTTGGCCCGGAGGTGACGTCATCGTCATGCGCGCGCACCCACCGGAACCGGACGTGACGTCATCGCCATGCGTACGCATCCACCGGAACCGGAACCCGAGTGATCTCCCCCTGATGGCGGTACATCCGGTCACCGTGGGCGTCGCCATCTTGATCCAAGATGGCGGCGCCCATGGGGACCGGATGTGCCGCCATCTTGAAAAAGACGCCAGGGAGACGTTGTTCACTACTTACCATGCAGAGTGGTGTAAGGTATAGAAGGCTATAACGTATGGTACCATGCAGAGCGGTGTGAGGTAGAGAAGGCTATAACGTATGGTACCATGCAGAGCGGTGGGAGGTATAGAAGGCTATCACGTATGGTACCATGCAAAGTGATGGGAGGTATAGAAGGCTATAACCTGTGGTACCATGCAGGGTGTTGGGAGGTATAGAATGGTATAATGCATGGTACCATGCAGACGGGTGGGAGGCATAGAAGGCGATAACGTATTGTACCATGCAGAGCGGTTCGGAGGTATAAAAGGCTATAACGTATGGTACCATGCAGTGCGGTTGGAGGTATAGAAGACTATAACGTATGGTACCATGCAGAGCGGTGGTAGGTATAGAAGGCTTTAACGTATGGTACCATGCAGAACGGTGGGAGTGATACCACGAAGGCTATAACGTATGGTACCATGCAGAGCGGTGAGGTATAGAAGGATATAACGGATGGTACCATGCAGACCGGTGGTGAGGTATAGAAGGCTATCACGTGTATGGAACTACCGTGCATGGTGTTGGAGGTATAGAATGGTATAACGTATGGTACCATGCAGAGCGTGCGGAGGTATAGAAGGCTATCACGTTTGGTACAATGCAGAGTGGTGGAGGTATAGAAGGCTATAACGTGTGGTACCGTGCAGGGTGTTGGGAGGTATGGAATGGTATAACGTATGGTACCATGCAGAGCGGTGGGAGGTATAGAAGGCTATAGCGTATGGCACCATGCAGAGTGGTGGGAGGTATAGACGGCTTTAACGTATGGTACCATGCAGAGCCGTGGGAGGTATAGAAGGCTATAACGTTTGGTACCATGCAGAGCGGTGGGAGGTATAGAAGGCTATAACGTTTGGTACCATGCAGAGCGGTGGGAGGTATAGAAGGCTATAGCGTATGGTACCATGTAGAGCGCTGGGAGGTATAGAAGGCTTTATTGCCCTTAGAGGTATTTTCTTCTTCCTTGCGTGACAAGGTTTTGTTTGAACGAGCACCGGACATTCATTTCATCTAATGTGACACTGTACTCTTATGAAACAGAGCTAAAATATCTTTACTGTTTATGGAAATTATTCATGTACCAGCCGGCAGGAGCTCGGTGTCACATTTTTCAACTTGCTGCTTAAAAGATAGTGTAGCACTGAAAATGAGATCCTGTACAAATAATGTTTTATGCCGACTAAGATTGACTAGGTCATCTGTGCAAACTTGAAGCATTACAGCCAGGACATTGTTTAATATTGAACAAGTGTCACTACTTATTTTAAATGAGTGATTGAGTTTAGTTTTATGCTGCACTCAGCAATATTCAAGCTATATGGCGGCGGTCTGTAAATAATCGAGTGATCAACAGCATGAGCATCGATCTGCGCAATTGGGAACCGATGACACATGTCACCCAAGTCAGCAAGCCTCACCACCCGATTCCGTTAGTCGCCTCTTACGACAAGCATGGGTTACTGAAGAGCAATTCTAACCCGGATCTGATTTTGAATGAGACTTACGTGCATCTTTACGTTTTAAAATACATCTTGCATCTATGTGACGATCCGAGTAAGCATTGATCTTCACTAACCCGTGTGTATCGAAAGATGCGACTAGCGGGATTAGTTGGTCAGGCTGGGTGATATAGATGACGAATGATATCGTATGAACGCTCATGATGTTAGTCACCAGATTGTTTAGTCCAGTTTCGATTTTTACAGACTATCGTCATATAAGTGGAATATTACTGTGCAAACAAGCGAACCCGTACTGTTAACCCGTTGATTGGCCTGATTAACGTTTATTTCTCTTCCTCCATACCACATGGGACACCTCCCGTGTTAGTGAAATATCTTGAAGTATTTGTTTCGACTATCTCTAACTCTGCGTTGATCATTTTAATGACGTTTCAATTTCGCAATTAACCACTTATCCCATTTTATGCACATGGGCATTATACAAGCACCACTCAGTTTTTACGAAAACTACGGAAACTTTTAATGGCCATTCGTTTTGTAATTATTTCTTGAAATTTCAAGATACACAGCTGAAATTTCATTGATATTAACTTGAAATTAAAACTTTTACTTTAAAATTTCAAAATGATTTTCTTGAAATTGAAACTTATTAAAATAATGTCCCAAAGAAACATTTTTTCAATACATTTTTTAATTAAGTAAAAATGTACTTACTGTTCTGTATAAAACTGCTGACTGGACATGTTGGGATCACAGCAACAAAAAGCACGCAAAAGAAATGCCACGAGAGAGAGAGAGAGAGAGAGAGAGAGAGAGAGAGAGAGAGAGAGAGAGAGAGAGAGAGAGAGAGAGAGAGAGAGAGAGAGAGAGAGAGAGAGAGAGAGAGAGAGAGAGAGAGAGAGAGAGAGAGAGAGAGAGAGAGAGAGAGAGAGAGAGAGAGAGAGAGAGAGAGAGAGAGAGAGAGAGAGAGAGAGAGCGTGTGCGTGTGCGTGTGCGTGTAACTCAGAAATCACCCTGTGCCTCCAGGCAATCTATCTGATTTGGAAGAATGCGTGTTTGCTGAATGGCAACGTTTGACATTTTCCGCACTTGCCATGCCATGTGTCTTTGAATGAAATTTTCATTTCGGACCCTCTTGTCTTTACAGGCGTGTCCTAATTGAAATGAATTTTGTTACATGTGTTATTGAACAATTTATTGAATGAAATATATACCAAACTAAAATGTCTGTATCGTTTTGTTTTTCTTTTAATGTCCTTTCAAACACGTGACAATGTCGTTTGGACATTAGTTTATGTATCTTGAAATTTCAACTTAGCATCAGCTTGGTATTTGTATGGTATTGTATCATTACTGGAAGTTGTGACTGCACGATGTCTGGTTCTGACCTTGAGTTCTTGTATGGCATTGTATCATTACTGGAAGTTGTGACTGCACGATGTCTGATTCTGACCTTGAGTTCTTGTATGGTATTGTATCATTACTGGAAGTTGTGACTGCACGATGTCTGGTTCTGACCTTGAGTTCTTGTATGGTATTGTATCATTACTGGAAGTTGTGACTGCACGATGTCTGGTTCTGACCTTGAGTTCTTGTATGGTATTGTATCATTACTGGAAGTTGTGACTGCACGATGTCTGGTTCTGACCTTGAGTTCTTGTATGGTATTGTATCATTACTGGAAGTTGTGACTGCACGATGTCTGGTTCTGACCTTGAGTTCTTGTATGGTATTGTATCATTACTGGAAGTTGTGACTGCACGATGTCTGGTTCTGACCTTGAGTTCTTGTATGGTATTGTATCATTACTGGAAGTTGTGACTGCACGATGTTCTGGTTCTTCTGACCTTGAGTTCTTGTATGGTTGAGTTCTTGTATCATTGTATCTGGAAGTTGTGACTGCACGATGTCTGGTTCTGACCTTGAGTTCTTGTATGGTATTGTATCATTACTGGAAGTTGTGACTGCACGATGTCTGGTTCTGACCTTGAGTTCTTGTATGGCATTGTATCATTACTGGAAGTTGTGACTGCACGATGTCTGGTTCTGACCTTGAGTTCTTGTATGGTATTGTATCATTACTGAAAGTTGTGACTGCACGATGTCTGGTTCTGACCTTGAGTTCTTGTATGGCATTGTATCATTACTGGAAGTTGTGACTGCACCATGTCTGGTTCTGACCTTGAGTTCTTGTATGGTATTGTATCATTACTGAAAGTTGTGACTGCACGATGTCTGGTTCTGACCATGAGTTGTTGTATGGTATTGTATCATTACTGGAAGTTGTGACTTCACGATGGCTGGTTCTGACCTTGAGTTCTTGTATGGTATTGTATCATTACTGGAAGTTGTGACTGCACGATGTCTGGTTCTGACCTTGAGTTATTGTATGTTATTCTATCATTACTGGTTGTGACTGCACGATGTCTGGTTCTGATAAAAATCAATACCCGATAAAATCATCCTGCCCTATTAATGGAGACCATGGAAGTTTCCTATGATATTATATATGAATATTTTGAATGATTGAACGATTTTCTTTAGTGTCTATAAAGACAGCAACAGTTCTAAACCCGTGCCTCAGTTATCATAAATGTCTGATGGTTAGTTACAGTTATACATGTTCATCTCAGACAGACCCATTTATTTGTGATTTCATTTTTTATTTCTCCCCCTGAAGGGTGAGGAGACATATTGTTTTTGGTTGAGTTTCCGTCGGCGTCGGTGTTCCCATTGTTACTGCCTCTCCATATCATGTACATGTGCCTTATGCGGATTTTTCAATTTTCTTTTTTCTGTTTCCATGGCAACAATTTGGACTTTACCTTTTTGAAGGGTAGAGTTCGTTTCCGGAGCAAAATTCTGAAACTAACTCACCCATCTTCACCAAATTTGGTATACTGCCTCTCCATATCATGCAGATGTGCCTTTTAGAGTTTGAGTTTTGTTTATTGTTGAACTCAGCAATATTCCACCGAAATGACTTCAGTCTCCTAATACCTTTGTCTGAACCAGACAATCCAGTGATCAATATCATGAGCATAAATCAGTTGGGATACACTGACACCCTATCCCGTTTGTGACCTCCTACAAGCATGGGCTGCTGAAGACCCAATTCTAACCCGGATCTTCACGGTACAGATTGTTTAAAACATGTGTAACAATAATGCATTCGTTATACGATCTATTTATTCTCTCTGGTTTATTTTCAGGGTTAAAACGAGAAAGATGTCACGAAGGAGCAGAGATTTCATGTTGAACTTTGTCTGCGATTTAATGGACAAGAATGTGGAGGAAGATCATTTGATTAAATCTTTAAGGAAGTTCTTGGAGGGGGGAACAAAGAAAGGACTCAGAACAGAGACAGACTAAGCAGCTATAGATTTGATGATAGGGGAGAAGAAAAAGCTTAAAAGACTACGAGAGTCAGATTCCGGAGAGTCTGTGCTTCATATTGCCGTCAGCTGTCGGAGGAATGAAGTTGCCAAGATAATATTTGAATATGATCCAAGTTTAATCTACTGTGATAGAAAGGATGAGGACTATCGTGGACAGACGCCTTTCCACATTGCCATAGCCAAGGCAAGAAATCCTGACACGGATGATGGGCAAGATCTAGTGAAAGCCATGATTGACACACTCGAACGTAATGAAATGCTTAAAGAGACGATGGAATGTACAGTTTCCGGAAAGAAATTGAGAGGTACTGTTATGTTAGGAGGGACGCCTTTGTCCATTGCTGCTTTGAGTAATAATAAAACTGCAGTTGACCTTCTTCTTAAACATCACGCTGATCTAAATGGCTCGGACAGTTCTGGGAATACAGTTTTTCACTCGCTGGTCGTATACGCATCTTACTACCCAGAAAAGGCGCCTGCTATTCTGAGTATGTTTGACAAGTTGGCAAAACACGGTCAATCGAAGTACAGAGAAAATGTACAACGAAAAAATGAGGAAAAGCTATCAGCACTCCATCTTGCTGCTGAGCACGGTCTGGAAAACGTGTTTAGTCACATCCTTGATCTGGAGAATGCATACAAGTTCTTCTCTAGTCACGACGGTGTTTTTGATATCTACGAATGTGATATAACAGAGCTTGATAAGGCAACCTGGGATAGAGCCGTTCTACAGAAGTCATCTGCCTACAGGAAAATAGAACACAAAGCTGAAGGATTGTCTAAAGGCAAGCAGGACTGTTGCATAGTAAGCTATTGCAAGAAACAGAGACAAAATACGAGCCAGAGTATATTGGAAAACATTTGCAGTTTGGAGTCAACCACAGCCTGTGCGTTTCTGAACAACTACACGGTCTACACTTTGATATACAAAAAGTGGAAGCGGTACTCGTGCGTCTACTACCTTTTCGTCGTTCTTCACCTGGCACTAATGAGCATCCTAACCTGGCATTTGGATCTCAAAGTTGACGCCATCATGGATCCAGACAGGGCACAGAAGCAAACCTTGGTGGGTTTGAGTATCTTCTCAATCCTCATAAGTCTCCTCTATATCATTTTTGAGTTACACAGGATTTTCATATCATGGCAACCCTTCCATCTAACAAAACTGCATCACAATGGAGTGTACCGATGCATTTTTGTGCTATTTGGTTTAACATTACTGATAGACGCGTCGTGGAATGTTGTCACTGTTACAAACAATTATTGTCTGGTAATAGCATTGATCCTTGGTTGGTGGTCAACAACCTTCTTCCTGCGTGGAATCAAGCCTTTGAGCTACATAACACTGATGTTACAAAAGGTCCTCTTTGGAGATATGGTAAAATTTATACCAATCATTTTCATAATGATAGTAGGATTTACAAGCGCATTGCACAGCTCGTTTGCGGAAACTCGTCCTGAGATGTTTGGTAACTTCTCTGTCAGCCTACTAACCACGTTCAGTCTGATGACTGGTCAAGGACAGTTAGATCAACTTGAAGATCCGAGTAAGGGATCTGTCGTAGCTTTTGCTGTTTCGGTGATAGTCATCCAGATATTCCTCCTCAACATCCTCATCGCCATTATGTCCACCACATGCGAAAGCGTCAAGAATTCAAACAATCTCTTGTGGCTTCAGAGATTGTCCATTGTCATATTCATTGAAGGGATACTACCAAAACGGCTGAAGCCACCCATGGGGACGGAGGATAAGACAGATCATAGAAGTACCAGATATCTTCTCGAAATTCACCACTTGAGAGATGAAGACTCCAGTAGCTTTGAACAGAATGACAATGGAAATCTTACAGCAACATTGCGCAAGTTCCTGAACCAATCCAAAGTAGGGGAGACAACAACACGCCCTGACGACGGAGCGCCCCCTGTCCAGCATCTGGTCATTGATAACTATGGAACGACTAAATGAACAAATAAATATAAAGGGACAGTATTGTTAACATCATTCTGAAAAGTCACTAGCAAAGTCAAAATCAGTATCTGTGGGGAAAACCTTGATATGACTGAACACATGCTCTGTCGGATCGTCGTCAAATACAAGTTCTCCCAGCGATCGCGTACAGTTATTTGACTGTTACACATTCAATGTTCTGAGCCTATTACAATTTGATTGATTCCATATGTAGAATCATGGTTCTAGACCTATCATTTGTTTAGACATTTGAATCTCATTTTGCAAGTTATTTGTGAAAACGCCATGAGACATATGTTGTACTTCAGTATATTTACTGCACTAGATTCATAATGATTTCATTTAAATAATAAAACCTATGGTGGTTTTCTTCAACTTAGAGTTTAAACCGGAAATTACCAATGTTTGTATACTCTCCCAAAAAAGAAACGCATCGTGAAAATAGCAATTTCATGTAGCAATGAATTAAAACGTGATTCATTTTACAAAAGGTTTTGCTCTGTTTATGAGTCCTATGGTGTTGATGTTTTGAAACCTCACAACAAAACGCACCATCCGTAAAATACCCGTATTTAACAGCATGATTGTCAATTTCGGCGTGTAGTGTCACAGAATACGCATGTGAAATGCATGTGACTGCATGTGAAAGTTGGGGATCAGATGGGTCTCAATGATGGGTATAAAAGGTTGATCGCTGTCTGTCGATTATTCACTGTATTCGAATATTGTTGACGAACGCAAAATGCCACGTCTAAGTGAAGCCAACCGTCATATCGCCATTGGTTTGCTTGAAGCTGGCCAGTCTCAACGTGCAGTTGCCCGACGCATGAATGTTCACCAAAGCACCATTTCACGGCTCTGGGAGAGATATCGCCAGCAGAATGCGATAGCAGATGCCCCTCGTAGTGGGCGACCACTGCGGCGCAGGATCGCTACATCCGGGTACATCACCTGCGTCATCCAACAGCTACGGCGACCAGTACCGCTCGACAAATAGGAGGCTTTCTGCACAGACCGTCAGGAACAGGTTGAGAGAGGCTGGTTTACGTGCCAGAAGACCTTATTTTGGCCCTGTGCTTCGACAACAATATCGTCGACATCGAGTTCAATGGTGCACCAACGTTCAGGCCTTGAACCTACCGAATGGGCGTAGAATCTGGTTCAGTGATGAATCACGATTTCTATTGGAATAATGCTGGTGTACAGACGTCGACGTGAACGTTTCGCCGACGCTTGCATTCCCCAGGTGGACAGATTCGGCCGGGGCAGTGTTATGATGTGGGGAACGATCACCTGCCGTAGGAGAAGTGATTTGGTGATGGTCCAGGGCAACCTGACAGCTCAACGGTACTGGGACGAAATCCTACGCCCACACCTCCTTCTAATCATTGATCGCCAGAGGGTGTTGTTTCAACAGGACAATGCCAGGCCCCACACAGCACGTCATACTAGAGACTTTCTCCAGAACCACAACATCAATGTGCTCCCCTGGCCCTCAAGATCACCGGACTTATACCCGATCGAACATCTGTGGGATGCCCTGGACAGACGGGTGCGACGCCGTAACCCTCAGCCCCAGACACTTCAGAAACTCGCACAGGCACTACAGGCAGAGTGGGCTGCGATTGGGCAACACGATATTCTGAGACTTATTCGTTCGATGCCGAGGCAATGCCGTGCAGTTCTGGATGCCCACGGTGGTCACACGAGGTATTGACTTCAGCGCCACCACACGTCTCCATGTGACACTCAAACTGACTTTCCTCGAGTTGTTGCCAAAGACGGATAAGTCTGCATTCCCAGTGTGCAATTTCGCTATATTTTAATGACTTATAAAGCCTACAAGATGTTTCAAAATAAACATTAGAATACAGTTGAAATTACTATATGCGTTTCTTTTTTTGGGAGATTATATATATTTGAATGCCAGAAACTAGGATTACAAACCATTACGCCTTCAATGTCAAATACTATACTTATAAATAAAGTGTTTTGCTAATACTTTAGGTTTTATATTCTTCTGTGGGCACAATGTGTGAAGCCCATTTCTGGTGTTCCCCGCCGTGATGTTGCTGGAATATTGCTAAAAGCGGCGTAAAACCAAACTCAGTCAGTTATATTCTTCTGCAGTTGAAAGAACTGAGTTATCACAATTATTATTATCACTTTGTTGTTGCTTTGAGAGGCATTTTAGAAGTTGTGAAGATGAAAGAATACTGATTTCTATGGATAGTCAACTTCTTTATTGCAATGAGTGCGACGTTTCGGTGTAGGTACTAACACCGTTATCAAGCAAGTGATACAACAACTGAGGTAAGGAGAATATATACATAGCTGTATAGTGAGTATATACAATTAACAAGGTTGATGTACATTGGGTATTTGATAAGTGATTACAGCATAGGAGGTTGATGTACAGATGTTGTTCCATAGGATGGCATGGTCAGGGTTGGCTTGGGTGTGGTCAGCTATGGCGGATTTGGAGTCTAAACATAAAGCCTCAGTCCAGAAAAACGACTCCAAATCCGCCATAGCTGACCACACCCAAGCCAACCCTGACCATGCCATCCTATGGAACAACATCGATATCCTAGAAATCAACAGACAAGACTACAAAATTAGGAAACTCCTTGAAGCCATAAACATCCAACGCCACAACCCCACCTTGAATCGTGATCAAGGTTATTTCATCTCGTCAGCCTATCACCACCTAATCAAACACCACCACCAGTAATCCTTCCCTACCTCCTTTGTCCATCGGGTTTCCATGCTCCCTCCTTTGTGCTTGTAATCACAACTATTGTACCTCAACTCATCAATTGTATAAACTTTATTCTAATCACAACCAATCACTCTGTACATCAACCTCCTATGCTGTAATCACTTATCAAATACCCAATGTACATCAACCTTGTTAATTCTATATACTCACTATACAGCTATGTATATATTCTCCTTACCTCAGTTGTTGTATCACTTGCCTGATAACGGTGTTAGTACCTACACCGAAACGTCTCACTCATTGCAATAAAGAAGTTGACTATCCATAGAAATCAGTTTTCCTTCACTTTGTTGTTGGTTTGTACTATGCCATTTCAAAATGAATATGTACACAAAGAACTTAATTAAGCACTCCCTGTATTTTTGCAATGAAAGGTTTTCAACACGTACATAAAACTTCTCGTGGTGACCCGTATAATCCTTTGACTCATAAAAAACGACAACATGATTGGAATCCATGTTGATTTATGATAATAATTGCTCATTTAAAAAAAACCCCACTGATTTTCATACAAAACCAGATCTCTACAAGTACGGCATTGGAATGCTTAATGATAAATTTATTAGTGAATGTGAACATTCAAAATATTATTGTACATGTCTTCACGATTCAAGGTCAGTAGTAACCTCAATTTGACTGTACGACAGCCTGCACTCTCCTCATACCCTATGTCAGCCTCCTGGTCCTCTGAAAGGGCAGTCTACGCCATTCCTCGTGTAAAGCAGCTTCCAATTGGGCCAGGTTATGTACAGGATGATCCCTTAAGTTTTCTTGCACACGACGACTAATCATGTCCCAGATATGCTCCAAAGGGTTAAGATCGGAGCTCATTCAATCGTGAGATATCTCAAGGGCGTGCTTAACTAAGTTCTTTGTGTATATATCATCGATAACAGCTGTAACTTCCTTGGTTCCTGTAAATATGTATTTAATCTCTCCTGCCTGGTCAGGTCACAAGTTCAGTTCTGGACTTTTCTGCCGTGTGAGCTAGCAATAGTTCAAGTGGACAAAGCTGTGTTGAACATACAGAAGGCTTCATTCTGTTGGGAAAGACAAGGACACAGTGATCAGAATGCACTTAAAACTGTGATGGAATGTGGCTCCTTTGGACGTATTCACATTTTGGAAACACAAGGACAAATTTCTCACAGTGATTGATGCAAATCGGTATTGAATGAAAGTTGTCGCCATAGTGTTGACGCCTAGACTTTATATGACTTGTTAGCACTGTGCAAGTTCACGATAGGTATAATTTCCATGTACGTTTGTGCTTGCAACTTCGTTCATCGTTATGCTTGTGATGTGATTAAGAAATCAAATATTTTTGAAAGACGTGGAATATGTTTTCAGTGTTATGGAATACGATACGATAATGTTTTCTTTTAGATAGCTCCCAAGAGACTACATAATTGTTGATGATGCGAGGATGTTGGAAGAAGGGAAGGTGGAAGAGAGTTGTAGGGGGAAGAAAGGAAGGTGGAAGAGAGTTGTAGGGAGGGAAGAAAGGAAGGTGGATGAGAATTGTAGGGAGGGAAGAAAGGAAGACGTAAGAGAATTGTAGGGCGGGAAGAAAGAAGGTGTAGGGAGGGAGAAGAAAGGAAGGTGGAAGAGAGTTGTAGGGAGGAAGAAAGGAAGGAAGGTGTGGGGAGGGAAGGAAGGTGGAAGAGAGTTGTAGGGAGGAAGAAAGGAAGGTGGAAGAGAGTTGTAGGGAAGGAAGAAAGGAAGGTGGAAGAGAGTTGTAGGGAGGGAAGAAAGAAGGTGGAAGAGAGTTGTAGGGGAGGAAGAAAAGAAGGTGAAAGTGACTTGTAGGGGGAAGAAAGGAAGGTGGAAAAGAGTTGTAGGGAGGGAAGAAAGGAAGGTGGAAGAGAGTTGTGGGAGGGACGAAAGGAAGGTGGAAGAGAGTTGTAGGGAGGGAAGAAAGGAAGGTGGAAAAGAGTTGTAGGGAGAGAAGAAAGGAAGGTGGAAGAGAGTAAGGAAGTTTTGAGGAATGTCAACGGAAGGAAGGTGGAAGATTTACCAATGTTTTCGATAATGTATGGATAATAATTTAAAGGCTCAAAAATAACGTTTACAGATAAAATCCCCCACATAAAACAGCTAGAATATATTCTTATCACTAGAATAATTCTGATATTAATTTGTGTTATGTAAAACAACTAGAAATATATTCTTAGCACTAGAATAATTTCTGATAGTAGTTTGTGTCATGTAAAACAATTAGAAATATTATTCTTAGCACTAGAATAATTTCTGATAGTAGTTTGTGTCATGTAAAACAATTAGAAATATTACTCTTATCACTAGAATAATTTCTGATAGTAGTTTGTGTCATGTAAAACAACTAGAAATATATTCTTATCACTACAATAATTTCACATAGTAGTTTGTGTCATGTACAACAACTTGAAATATATTCTTAGCACTAGAATAATTTCTGATAGTAGTTTGTGCCATGTAAAACAATTAGAAATATTATTCTTATCACTAGAATAATTTCTGATAGTAGTTTGTGTCATGTAAAACAACTAGAAATATATTCTTATCACTAGAATAATTTCTGATAGTAGTTTGTGTCATGTAAAACAACTAGAAATATATTTTATCAATAGAATAATTCTGATAGTAGTTTGTGTCATGTAAAACAACTAGAAATATTATTCTTATAGCTAGAATAATTTCCGATAGTAGTTTGTGTCATGTAAAACAATTAGAAATATATTCTTATCACTAAAATAATTCTGATAGTAGTTTGTGTCATGTAAAACAATGATAAATATATTCCTATCACTAAAATAATTTCTGATAGTAGTTTGTGTCACGTGAAACAACTAGAAATATATTCTTAGCACTAGAATAATTTCTGATAGTAGTTTGTGTCCTGTAAAACAATTAGAAATATCATTCTTAAAACTAAAATAATTTCTGATAGTAGTTTGTGCCATGTAAAACAACTAGAAATATATTCTTATCACTAGAATAATTCTGATAGTAGTTTGTGTCATGTAAAACGACTAGAAATATATTCTTATCACTACAATAATTTCAGATAGTAGTTTGTGTCCTGTAAAACAACTAGAAATATATTCTTATCACTAGAATAATTTCTGATAGTAGTTTGTGCTCTGTAAAACAACTAGAAATATATTCTTATCACCAGAATAATTTCTGATAGTAGTTTGTGTCATGTAAAACAATGATAAATATATTCTTATCACTAAAATCATTTCTGATAGTAGTTTGTATCACGTGAAACAACTAGAAATATATTCTTATCACTGGATTGATTTCTAATAGTAGTTACTGTGTCATATGTAACATCTACAGTTGTAGAGAGCATATATATGAGTGTCCATGTTATACTATGTTTACGACACGAGTGCCTAAATGTTGGTATTTCCAGAGCGAGAGCTGGGGATATACCGATATTTAGGCACGAGTGTCGTAAACATAGTACTATATAGGCACGAATATAATATTCTGTTTGTTAGCTAAGTCGTCAAATTAAGGAAAACAAACCCAAATCTACTTTCAAACATAGGCTGGCTACCCGCCGTCGCCGCATGTAGACGTCATGGCATTGTTCATGACGTCACGTCACCATGACAAAGTGATATTTTGCCCGAGGTCATCGTATGAAAATATGAACCATGATATGTTCGGTCTTGCAGGTAATAAATCCTTATATAACTTCCGTGTTATCATGTAAATCAACTAGAAATATATCCATATGATTGGACTGATTTCTAATAGTGGCTAGTTCTTATGACAACATGTAGAAATGTACCTTTTCAATGTAGTGATTTTCATAGTAATTGATATCATGTTAACTACCTAGAAATACATAGTTTTGAATGGAGTAATTTCTAATAGTTAGTGTCTGGTAAAGAATCTGGAAATAAACCTTTATCAATGGAAACCCTTCTGATTGTGTTCCATGCCATCTTAAGAGTAAGGAATATGTACGTATCATTGGACACAGTAGTGGATGTCATGCAAAAGAGCTAGACCCACACCCAGAGTAGATCTGTAGAGCTTTGGGAGTTTGGGGGTTGTGGGGAGGGGGCGTCGGATGACCGCATGTATGAATGAGAATTAGAATTAATCCGTTGTTTGTACTCTGTAGGATTTTGAATTTAATCTTCTTTACTTCTACAAAAAAATCTCCTTCGATTCACGAATTTCATTAGCGCTGTGCAGTATAATTCTCTAAGGGAGATAATTCTGTTTGTCTTTTTCTCATGTTTCAATTCGACATGCTTCAGACGCTAATTTAGACTTTCAAGCATATAAACGATATGTCATTATTTACAAAACTATTAAATTATCATCTTCCATATGTCCAGTGATATAAGGCATATTTTCCATGTGCTAGACATTTCATTTTCTAACTGGTAAAGTGTAATTTTCATGTTAGAAGTGTAGAGCTCGTATTCGAGTGTAACGACTACTGCTGTTACTTAATTTGGCTATATTTCGATTGTATTGCAGTCAATCTACTAACAGAATCTACTTGTATAAGGACTATGAACTCGACTGTCAACAGGAATAAATAGAAATATATGAAGATTCTGAACTGTCGTTTATGAAGTGATGTTTATGAAACCAAGAAACAAACATATGCAGTGATCACTTATAGAGAAGTCACAGTCCGAACACCTGATCCCCGCTTCTGTCGGCGTTTTCTACAAACATGGGGTAGGGTGTCATGGGTCTCGTTCAATATTTAAGTATGTGGACGCTGCACAGGGCTCAGTTTCATAGATGGGTAGCCTAGAGGTTAAAGCGTTCAGTCGTCACGCCGACCCGGGTCGATTCTAAATATGGGAACAATACGTGAAGGCCCGTTTCTGGTCGTGAAATGAGGACATCGTGATATTGCTGGAATATCTTAAAACTATACTACTATACTAACTAAACTATACATTCCCTCACTGAGATACTCAACAAACATTATACTGACCCCGAGCCGACTACTCTTCTAGTTCTAGGCAAGGCAACAAGTGTCATCGTTTAACATCTTTTGGTGTGACACCTATGGGGATTCGAACAACCTTCCTAGTGGTGTACTTGGTATCTAGATACAATCGAACCCCAATGACCCGTACTCGGTTGAGACGAATTCTCGGTTCTGTCGAACTCATCACTCCCTGCCGATTTCCTTATATTTATCATTATTTCTATGCTGACGGATGTTTCGAACACTCGGATAAGTCGAACTGTTCCCTTGGCACCGACGAGTTCGACACAACGGGGTTTGACTGTATCTCCATCCCAATGCACTGATTCTGGTATACACAACTTTCATGTCTACCTTTCTGCGGAATCTATGGTATATTTTGTCAAGGAATATTAACGTGTTCTATGCATTTCTTTCATATTGGGGATTTATGAGCTGTATTTTGACGGGAAAAGAGCACCTAGGTGGACAATTGTGTCAGTTGAACAGTAGTGTCTTGTACAACAGGGACGATGGGTAGCCTAAAGCATTTCCTAGTCACGCCAAAGCCGCGGAATCGATTCCCACCATGCGCACATGTGTAAAGCCCATTTCTGGTGTTCCCTGTCGTGATATTGCTGGATTATTGCTAAAAGCGGCGTAAAACCATACTCATTCACTCAAACGATTATGCCAAGTTTGGCAGCTAGAACTTCACATGCTGCCACATAACAATGACCATTCATAAGCATGAAGTATTTGTATATTTAAGTCAAAAAAATGCAATTCTTTCTATACTAGCATTGTTCTCATTTATCAGTAGACTAGGTCTCAGCTTTTGCTTGTTCTAACTACTTCTGAAATCGTGCAGACCCCACCATTCGTGTTCCGATTTCGTTGGCACCCATGAAGATCCGGGTTAGAACTGAATTTCAGTAACTCGTACTTGTCATAAGAGGCGACTAACGGGATCGGGTGGTCAGGCTCGCTGACTTGGTTGACACATGTCATCGTATCCCGCGTAGTTCGATGCCCATGCTGTTGATCACTGGATTGTCTGGTACAGACTACATTATTTACAGACCGCCGCCATATAGCTGGAATACTGGTGAATGTGGCGTAAAACTAAACTCACTCACTCCGATTTCGTTGATATCTTTTCTGGATCAACATACATGAAATATTAAAAAATTTCATTTGTTCATACAAGAAGAAACATGTATAACTGTGTTAAACGAGGATCCCTACCCGCACCATTAAATCATGATATTTAAACGTTGGTCGATTTAATAACGGAATTGTATGTGAATGTTCGGTCTCCCTGGACTAGTTTTATGGTGTCATCACACTCGGAGTTGCCTCCCCTTGTACTAGTGGCAGGGTGTTTCCTTTTACGACAAGAGAGGAACACCACTACCCCCACTATGATAAGACCCAGAGGCGACACGGCAAAAACTCCAAACCAGAACGCAACACGCTGTCCACACTCTGTGCCGAAGGACATAAGTTCGTCAGAATCTATGACAACGTCTTCGCTGTCACCGGCAGTCAAATCCAGCACACATTGCGTTGCCGAGAGACATACCTGTTGCGCATGACTGGTGTCAAAGGTCGTGCGGTTCACTTCAAGTTCCGCAGAAACGTCAAGGGAGGTAAAAGTGTGGTCGTTATCCTTCGTGATAGTGAAATAATATGTGTATTGATGGTAGTAGTAGTAATAGTAGCAGTAGTGATGGTAGTAGTGGTAATAGTAGTAGTAGCAGTAGTAGAAGCAGCAGTAGTAGTAGTAGTACTACTAGTAGTAGTAGTTGTAGCCGTAATAGTAGTACTGCTAGTAGCAGTAGTACTAGCTGTAGTAGTTGTACTACTAGTAGCAGTAGTAGTAGCAGCAGTAGTAGTTGTAGTAGCAGCAGTAGTAGTGACGGCAGTAGTAGTGGTAATAGCAGTACCCATATAGCATTGGGACGTTGGCCCAACGTTAGCAATGTTGGCAAAACCATTGCCAACGTTGGGCCAACGTCCCAATGGTATAGGGGCAGTTGTTGTAGTAGCAGCAGTCGTGATGGTAGTTGAGCACTAGTAGTAGTAGTTGCAGTATGGAATAGTGGTAGTACAGCAGTAGTATTTGTTGTAGCAGTAATAGTGGTAGAAGTAGCAGTAGAAGGTGTAGTAGTTGTTGTAGTAGTTGTAGCAGTAGTAGTGGTAGTAACAGAAGTAGTAGTTGTAGCAGTGGTAGTATTGGTAGTAGTAGTAGCAACAGTAGTGATAGAAGGAGTAGTAGGTGTGTTGGTAGTGGTAGTAGTAGTAGTAGTAGTAGTAGCAGTAGCGGTGGTAGCAGTAGTAGTAGTAGCAGCAGCAGTGATTGAAGTAGTAGTAGGTGTGGTGGTAGTAGTAGTAGTAGTAGTAGTAGTAGTAGCCGTGGTGGTAGTAGTGGTAGTAGTAGTAGCAGTAGCGGTGGTGGTGTAGTAGCAGTAGTAGTAGCAGTAGCGCGTGGTTGAGTAAGCAGGCAGGTGGTGGTGGTAGCAGTAGAGTAGTAGTAGTAGTAGCAGCAGCAGTGATGGAAGTAGTAGTAAATGTGGTGGTAGTAGTAGTAGTAGTAGTAGTAGTAGCAGTAGGTGTGGTGGTAATAGTAGTAGTAGTAGTAGTAGTAGTAGTAGTAATAGTAGTAGTAGTTGTAATAGTAGCAGTAGCACAGAACAGGGGTATTCGATATTATCAGTATTCCTCTGTTTGTTGAGTCACGTGACAGAGTAATACGTGGGTTATTCACAACCGAGAGTTATAAGTCAACTAAATAGTCAGGTCTGAATGGTGGATCACGTGACCGCGACAACAGCTTCATCATGTGATCCGTAAACAACCTACGTCACGTTTTAAATAATACGGATCCTGCTCCAAAACATTTATATTTTTTCAAAAGGGACAGTTTTGTATTAACTATGAAGTAGTAGTCATCTATTGTGAAGGAGAAGGGGCGAAAAGACTCGATTATTTCCTGACCGCTGTCATGTACAGTAAACTACACTTATGTCGAACTAAAGATGTAACGAAGTGACTGTTATAACGAACTGTGTACTTTCCCCGGGCCACATGCTGAATATTTTCAGTCGAAATGCATATTATGAACAACGGTTATAACGAACTAAAAGTAGTGATCCGTTTCGGGAGTTCGTTATAACCGTTGTTAACTGTAGCCGGTAAAAAACAACAAACAAGCAAACAAGATCCCAACGGACAAAACAGTAAAATGTTCATGGCCAAAGCAGATGAATCATTCACTCTCTGCAAACACCCGAGAGAGAGCGAGTGAGTGAGTGAGTGATCGAGTTTAGTTTTACGCCGCACTCAGCAATATTCCAGCTATATGGCAGCGGTCTGCAAATAATCAAGTCTGGACCAAACAATCCAGTGATCAACAGCATGATGATCGATCTGAGCAATTGGGAACCGATGACTTGTGTCAACCAAGTCAGCGAGCCTGACCACCCGATCCCGTTAATCGCCTCTTACGACAAGCATGAAGATCCGGGGTAGATTTGATCTTCAGCAACCCATGCTTGCAAAAGATCAAATCTACCCCGGATATTCACGGGTCAGAGAGCAAGGGAAAATTGAGCAATATTCCAGTTAAATAAAAAATGTGTTGGGTCCACGCATAGTACCCACACAGGGGATCGAACCGGGAGCTTCTGCGAGACGAATGAACGTTGAACTGCTGGACTATCCAACCGCCCCTTAAGGTCACAGACGGATGCTCGAAGTTACAAAGTAGCGGATACTAGTAGTGATTGAGTGAGTGAGTGAGTGAGTTTGATTTTACGTCGCTTCTAGATGTATTCTAGAAATGGGCTTCACATATTGCGTACATGTAGGGAATCGAACCCGGTCGTCAGCGTGACGAGCGAAAGGCTAAAAGCCTAGGCTACCCCACCGTCCCCGGATACTGATAACATCAACGAGATATATGTAACTCTAGAGGTGTCTGTGCAAGTGACATGTGTTCATGCTGTCCATCACCAGTTTCCTGCATCCCAGCTTGATTCTAGACATACCGCTATGGCATGTCTGTCTGTTTTGTTTGTTGTTTAACGCCACACTCAGCAATATTCCAGCTGTAGGGAGGTGGGACGCCTGAAATAAAGTGGTTGGGAACCAGCACTCACTCACTCACTCTTGTACCCGTGAAGGTCCGGGTTAGAATGAGCCTTCAGTAACCGATGCTTGTCGTAAGAGGCAACTAACGGAATCGGGTGGTCAGGCTCGCTGGCTTGGTTGACACATGTCATCGGTTCCCAATTGCGCAGATCGATGCCCATGCTGTTGATCACTGGGTTGTTTGGTCCAGACTCGATTATTTACAGACCGCCACCATATAGCTGGAATATTGCGGCGTAAAACTAAACTCACTCACTCACTCTTGATGAACAATAATGACAGAAGAAGGCATTGCGACTGTTCAGAGCAAACAGGCGTTTCACTCGAAACTGTTTCTTTCTAAAGGCATTGGTTGCCCAGGAATATCTAAGCTGTACAATTTACTGTTCGGAGAAAACTCCCTTAAAGCACGCAAGAAACATATGGTCGTGGGTTTGAATCCGGTGAACGTCTGAGACTTGCACCACTTCCAGATTTCCTGCCACCTTAACCTGACATAAGTGAGCGAGTGACGTAAGTTTTACGCCGCTTTTAGTAATATTCCAGCAATATCACAGCGGGGGACACAGAAATGAACTTCACACATTGCACCCATGTGGGGAATCGAACCCGGATCTTCTTTGTGGCGAGCGAACCCTTCAACCACTCGGCTAACCCACCGCCCCTAACCTGACACGTGATGTTACTGAAATACCATTCAGTACTACTGTCGTTGAACAAAAACCACTCACTCATTCACGGCATGTGTAACTTAATGGTTGTAGGTGCATCTGGAGCGAACCACACAACACTATAATAGTACTGATATTGCAGCGTTTATTACAACTGAAAAATATTCCTCGCTGGCAAGGGTTCGCGTGATCGTTGTCACTGTGACGTAAACCCTGCATCAACGAGGATGGGTGCACCGGTCATGTTGCAAGCTGAAGAAGAGCAGAGGAACTCCACTAGACCACATATCTGAAAGAAAACCCGGCGATCTATCAACTGAAGACTACAGCTTAAAACGGCAAAAACTGAACTAAGTGGTACTCATATCCAATGTGGGCGGTGGGGCAGCCTTGTGGTTAAAGCGCTGGGTTGTCACGCCTAAAAGCCAGGTTCGATTCCCCACTTGGATACAATGTGTGAAGCCCATGTCTGGCGTTCCCCGCCGTGATATTGCTGGAATATTGCTGAAAGCGGCGTAAAACCACACTCATTCACTTAATTCCAGTGCAGGCCTAGACATTCAATAAAACCACTGTGTCCCGTGGGGTCCGGGTTCGATCCCCAGCACCCTATATTGCTTGGTATAAGTGGTGCCACTACTGAATCAGGGGGTCGGGGGTTGTGACTCGCCTGATAGCGCGTCATCTCGCCAAAACCACAGTTACGCTGCTCATTACATCAACCACTGGTTTGTCTGCCCAATGGCAAGCATGGGGCGTTGCAGTTTTACATCCACGAGGCACTTCACAGGGTAGATGCCGTATGGGAATTCAAGTCGTGATACCCGTGAAGATCCGGGTTAGGATTGATCTTCAGTAACCCATGCTTGTCGTAAGAGCCGACGGATCGGATGGTCAGGCTCGCTGACTTGGTTGACACATGTCATCGTACTCCAGATCGATGTTCATGATATTGATCACTGGATTGTCTGGTCCAGACACGATTATTTACAACCCGCCGCCATATAGCTGGAATAATGCTGAGTGCGGCGTAAAACTAAACTCGCTTTAAGTCGTGAAATTACTTAGGACTTAACAAGCTGAAACTGAAAAGATGTCACTCAATGTCATATTAATGTCATTGTTAGTGTCATTGTATAAACAAAATACATGAAACTTTTAAATAATTTGTGAAAACAGGTGTAAGGAATTATCTCCCTTACACTGAAGTTGTAAGGTGATACAAATAAAGCCTGGTTAAGTTGTCTCCCCCTTGACTGTTGTTATATCATTATCACAACTTGAAATAATGAATGAGTGAGTTTTAGCTTTACGCTGCTTTTACCAATATTCCAGCAATATTACGGCGGGGGACACCAGAAATGGGCTTCACCCATTGTGCCCATGTGGGAATCGAACCCGGTTCTTGAGCGGACGGGCGTAGGCTAAGATCGTGAAAATAGACAAGCCAGACACAGACATAGTCGAGGCCAGTAACATAATACACCGTGTGGAGATATGATCAGTAAACAGACGTACCTCATTAATTTCCACCGGTTTCTTGGTTGGGTTGTTCTTCTCTACAAATACTTGCTGAAATGGTAATGTAGATCTGTTTACAATCTTAGTTGTTATAATATATAGGAAATACCTAGAGAGAGGGAGAGAGAGGGTTGCGAGAGAAAGATGGGAGAGGGGACACAGAGGGGGAGAGAGAGAGTGGGAGAGAGGGAGGAGAGAGGGGGAGAGATATAGGGAGAGGGAGAGGAGGAGGAGAGAAAGAGGGAGAGAGAGAGGAGGGGAGAGAGAGGAGAGGAGAGATGGGAGAGAGATATAGGGGGGGAGAGAGGAGAGAAAGAGGGAGAGAGAGGAGGAGGGAGAGAGAGGAGGAGAGATATAGGGAGAGAGAGGAGAGAAAGAGGGAGAGAGAGAGGAGGGGAGAGAGAAGGGGAGAGAGGGGATAGAGAGATACAGGGGAGAAAGGGGGTGGGAGAGAGAGAGTAACGTCAGCAAAGCTCCTTTGCTGGCGACATTTTAAGACATACCATTGCTTCGTCAAACGTGAGATTATTCTTGTTAGCGTAATCCCTTATCAGCCCGTGGCTCACTGAAACAAAACAAACATGCATCTAATCAATGCTATACCATTAAGCAGAATTAAGACGTCTACCGTCCATGCTCAGAACCTATGAACATCCGGGTTACAATTGGTCTTCAGTAATCCATGCTGACTCAGTTGACACATGTCATTGTATCCCAATTGCGTAGATCGATGTTCATGCCATTGATCACTGGATTGTCTGGTCCAGACTCAATTATTTACAGACCATAGCTATATAGCTGGAATATTGGTGAGTGCGGCGTTAAACAACAAACCAGCCCTGACTTAATTCTCGACTATAGTGCTATTCTGTAGCTCCAGCTGATGACTGAGTGAGCGAGTTAGCAATATTCAAGCAGTATCACGGCAGAGGACATCAGAAATGGGCTCCACACATTGTACCCATGTAGGGAATCGAACCCAGAGTGACGAGCGAACGCTTTAATTAGTAGGCCCTAGTGCGCCTGTTTGCGGTGAATGTCGGGTTGATGGTACATGTATTCGGGTGTTCGGCGTGACGAGCGTACGCTTCAACCACTGGACTACCTCACCGCCTACAGCTCCTGACAGACCTATACCATGCACGTCCAACGAAAAATATTTCACTCCTTGATACAATAATAACAGAGATTAAGGCTGTGCAATATAACCGGTTCAGTCATGAAAACGATACGTATTGCCATACGTTGATTGAAAACCGATATTTTGACATGCATTAGGAAATCTTAGTAACACTCCGAAATCTTCTGAAATTTCCGTTTTTCACAACGGAAGTCATACGATTGTTGTTAAATGGTGACACCCAACAACGAACAAATACTAGGACAAAGGTTTAAGCATGGCAGCATTTGGGTTGAAAATGTTCACAGTTTGTATTTTGTCATGATTAAAAGTTGTTATTAAAGCTTAATCAAGCATTGTGAATTTGTTGTGGTTTTGCTTTATAATAAAGCATTAACTCGATTATGAGTCATTTTTTGTTAAAAGAAACTTCATGCAATATATTGCAATACATATCGCAATATATTATTTCGCATCGCAATAGATCGCAATACTCACCCCTAATACAGAAAATTAAATCTGACTATAATCCTATATCTGCAATATTCACGCCGCTTTTATATTCTGATCCTTTAGGTTAAATCATTACATCAAATGACAGGACAGAGTTATAATCCTATATCTGGTGAGAGGGAGTTATAACCAGTTAAGTTTTTGGTTGCAAATTGGCCGCTTTTAAACCATATAAACGCAATATTCCAGCAATATCACGGCGGGGACACCAGAAATGCTACTATATCTAAAACCAATCCAGCCTAATCAAGAATAACCCACCTTCAGCTAGCTTTGGCTTTCCTTAAGGCACAACAAGTCTCTTTTATGTCAACGCACCGTACATCAACCTAACTTCTATTGTATAAACCAATACCCGCCATGTATTACGATATTTCTCTGGCTTGTACATCAACCTTTCTATTGTATAAACCAATACCCGCCATGTATATATTTCTCCTTGTGCAAATGTTGTGTATCATTTGCTTGATAACGGTGTCAGGATCTACACCAAAACGTCTACTGCAACAGAGAAGTTGTCTATCCAAAAAGTGTTCCACTTTAGCATTTGGCAGCTATTTCGAACGCTGATCAGGGGAAAGGCACAAACTGACAAGTCGTCGTAGACACAGTTTGGTGAAAGTCGCAGGCACAAGATAAAATGTCGCGCGAGGACATAATCCTCACCCGCCCTCAAACTTGTACACTAACCACTTGGGGGAGTGAGTGAGTGAGTTTAGTTTTACGCCGCTTTTACCAATACTCAAGCAATATCACGGCTTGGGACACGAGAAATGGGCTTCGCACATTGTACCCATGTGGTCACTCGAACCCGGGTCTTCGGCGTGACGAGCCAACGCTTTAACCACTAGGCTACCCCACCGACCTTTTTTATCTTCAGAAAGACAACGGGTAACGAATGATTATATAAAAATTTTTGGAAAAACAAAGCACCACAAAGCCTTGAATGTAATGTCATGCAAACGTGGTAGCGAATTTTCAATTCAATTTCGAATTACAAATCGGTGATAAGGTGATCACAAAACACGGAAGTACCCGAGAAAGACCGATTAGTCTCGATCTCGAGGCGCAGTACACCGAGCGACCAACCAGACTGATGACCCCCATCTGTGACGACATGTTGATGATGCGTCCCCAACCTGCAACATCACGGCATTTAGAAGCTGGTATGATGAAGTGGAACACTTTTTATGGATAGACAACTTCTTTCTTGCAGTAGTAGTTGCGACGTTTAGGTGTAGATCATAACACCGTTAGCAACACCAAGGTTATTACATCCCCACGGGAACGATAACTGATATATATATATATATATACACATATATATATATATATATATATTGCAAAACCCCAAACATCTTTTGTTGAATCTACATACAGAAATGTCCAGTTACCCCAGACTTGACCCCTTTGGGTGGATATCAATCGCACAGGTCTGGACGAATTGGAAGCGACAGTGAATCAATGTCGTAACCAATCCCTCTTACTCATGCGCAGTACTCTAGCGCAAACAATTAAAGTACAAGATTTTTGAGAACGTTCAGCTTAAAGAACACTGGATGAAACTTATAATGTTAAAGTGAGTGAGTCAGCAATATTCCAGCAACATGGCGGCGGTATGTAAAAAATCGTGTCTGGACCAGACAATCCAGTCATCCACAGCATGAGAATCAATCTGCGCAGCTGGGATACGATGACCTGTGTCAACCAAGTCAATGAGCCTGTATGACCACCCGATCCCGTTAGTCGGCTCTTACGACAAGCATTGGTTGCCGAAGATCAATTCTAACCAAGTAGTTATATAATGATTGTTCTATTACAGGGTACCTTATGGGCTTATTCCTACGTAATTCCGCTCCAAGCGCCTAGTGATTTTCGAGCAGAGACATCATTCGATGTATAGCCGTGTTCGCTAGCCTAGACTAAAAACTTCACATTCTTTCTTCAGGGCACTTTTAAAGAACAAGAGATAGTAAGATGGTTAAATTGTTATTATTTCATTGCTGATATCTGTGTGATATACTCGATACACTGACAGTGCCATAATCAGTTCCATTAGGCTACACCGCCGTTCCAAAACATGGGTATACAGAATGTCAAGTCACAAGAATAAAAATGCGAAATTTCTCAGTTCAATATCGTGTATGGCCGCCCCGCGCATTCACCACTGCCAAACACCGTCTCCTCATCGACTGCCTGATGCTTGTGAACACGTGGTTGGGAATTCTGCGCCATTGCTCTTTCAAGGCAACGCCAAGTTCCTGCAAATTCTGAGGTTGGTTCCTAAGACCACGAAGCCTTCACCCAAGTGCATCCCAAACGTGCTCTATTGGATTAAGGTCAGGGGACCTCGATGGCCAGTCCATGACGTTCATTCCAGCGTTTTGAAGGAAATTTCGTGTCAACATCGCGGTATGCGGCCGAGGATTATCATGCTGGAACTGTAGACCTGGGCCATGAGCCGCCATGAAAGGAACGAGTTCAGGGATGAGCACCTGGTCGCGGTAAGCAGCAGCTGTGAGGTTTCCACAGATGACCAGAAGTCGGGAACGGTCGAGAATGGAGATTGGCAGCCCGCAACCGATTTCGAATGGTCTGTGAGGACAGTCGACCTCTAAACATCTCAGCCCTGGTTCGTGTAGCCGGCAGAAATCTGTCACGTAGGTGACGTAGGACGATTTGACTGTCTTCTGCTCGTGACTTCACACGTGGACGACCCGACCTTAGGTGATCAGAAGTGGTGCCAGTTTGTTGTAGACGACCTCGCAAGTCATACACAGTACGACGGCTGCATCCCATTGCTCTTGCGACGTCAATAACTGATCTTCCCGCTTGCAACATGCCAACGGCACGTTCACGTTGCACATTTGACATTCGTGGCATTTCAAGTACCGTTAAAACTGTGGTTTAAAAGTGTTTTTTCAATTCTTGAGGCCAATGCAAACACGTGCATATGAAGAAAACTTCGATGCGAAGATCACGTGATCTACTGCACGTGCAAAACCTGATTTGGCACTAACGTCATTTGCACAACGAATGGATGGGTTTGAGTGGGTTTTGCTAACGTTTTTCTAGAGTCGAAAGATAGGGATCCCATTTCGGATACATAGATGCATCATCAGAGAAAAATTATTCAGTATTTTTCAAATTACATTTTGTGAAGTTTCTTTTTTTACTCAGTATATAGTTAAACTCGCAAAGTGTCTATCATATTTTCAGCAACCACTGACTAGACCTCGACATGCCAAGGTATACCCCATCCGCATGCAGTAACATTCATTTAGACATTTGACTTTCATAAGGTATACAACATGTGGCCCTTTGGAACTTATGGTTGTAAGTGGGTATTGCTGGACTGAATATTGTCACATACAAGCCCAATGCGCGAGAAGAGGTCATGTCAATTACACGTGCAAAATATGCGGCATAGGAGTCAAAGGTCATTATGGCTTGTGTAAATCACATGGGGCTGACAAAGTAAGAATGAAACCCATCAATAAAAGGCAGACAGATTTTATCAGTGAATGTAGGAGACTCAGGAAGATTAACGTTTAAATAGAATTCATATAGTATACAATCAATTAGAGAAACAGCTTTCATATGGTATACAACCATGTCTACCGTCGTTGAAATGAAAGCGTTGGCTAAGAGTGAGTGAGTTAAAATTTAAAGTCACATCAGCAATATTTCAGCCATATCGTGACTAAAACTAGGTCTAAATGTATAATACATACAGATAATATATAAAACCCTGTCAACGAAGGACAGCTTTGGCTAAGAAGCGTGGTGTGATTGGTTATTCTCGCATGAGGAAAGCCGAATTGCTCACCTTGCTCGACATGAACTATGACAAGCCCCCAAATGTACGAGAGCTGAAAGGTCGAGCTAAAGAACGTTGATTGACTGGTTATTCTCCCATGAGAAAAGCCAAGCTGATCGAACTCCTTGAAGACACCGAGCTGGTTGAGTTGAGATTCGTGCCGATGGACCACGCGGTGGGTAAGTATCTCCGAGGTTGGAAAATGGTGGTCGATTCTAATATCGATACCGATAAAATCAAACCCTTAATGGACAGTAAACTTCGCGAAGAATTAATTAAACGATTTGAAAAGCATGAAATACCAGTTGACCCTTAAAATGTCGCTCCAAAAACCTCAGTCGGACGGCAGTACCGAGTCCATCATGCCCTCTTTCAGAGGCAAACAGGAAGTCCTAACTCAACCAGAATCGATTGAATCCTCCATCGACTCGTCGTTCCCAAAACTACAAGAACCGTTGGAGAAATATACCCACATGGGCTCTGGATGGGTGGTAGACAAAATCAACACCGTTTATCTCGACATAGCGAACTACATGCCGCTCAGAGGTGGATTGCACATACCGGTGCCCAAACATTTCAGAGATAAAAAGGCCCTCGTTAACCCCGAAACCAAAGGCGATGATGTTAATAATTATTGTGCGGTGGTAGCGGTCATAGCTGCTACGCACGAACCAACGGGCAATCCGTGCAGGCGTTCCAGCTATCCCACGATAGAAGCATCCGGGTTCGACTTCACGGGTGTAGAACGTCTCACACCCATCTCCTACTGGACCAGATTCGAAAAAACAAAACAAGACGGCTGTCAACGTGTTCGGCCACGAAGGCGACAAAACCATCGTGCACAGGATAAGCTCTGTGAGTGATAAAACCGTGCGCAGAATCAATTTATTCCTCGTTGAAAAAGGCGACCAGTATCACTACACGGCCATTAAAAGCCTGAGCCGATTGTTGTACGACCAATCCAAACACGCCAGAAAGAAACATTTCTACGAACGGTGCCTGCATGGGTATTCTAGCGCTGATTTATTAGAATCAGATCGGAGGATTGCCGAGGCGTGGGAGAGACGGCGATCAGAATCGATATGCCTCAAGAAAATAAAAACATCTTAAAATTCATCAACCACAAACATCAAATGCCTGTGCCCTACGTCATCTACGCCGACTTCGAAGCTCTCATCAAACAGGTGAACACCGTCGCGCCATCCCTGGAAAAAAGTTTCACGTACAAAACGCAAGAACACCAAGCCTGCGGGTTCGGGTACGTGGTTGTCCGATGCGATGGAAAAACGGAACCACCGGTGATTTACCGAGGTCCCGGCGCGGCCAAAACGATTCTCACGTTCTTACAACGCGAAGAGAGAAACATCAGGGGAAGCTATGTCGGATCCTGCCTCCATGGATATGACGCCGGGGAATGAGTTCGCTCATCGACGAACTAGATATTGTCATGTATGTAGAGGATCCCTGAACGGGGATGTGGTGAGAGATCATTGTCACATCACAAGTTGATACCGAGGTGTCGCTCACAACGCGTGCAACTTAAAACTTAAAATCGATCCCACCAAAATCAACATCCCCGTGGTCTTCCCCAATTTGAGAGGGTACGATGCTCAGTTGATCATGTAGGCCATCTCGAATGTCGATGGCGATATCCAATGCATCCCAAACAAACATGGAGAAATACATCTCCTCCTCGCTCAACGGTCTGAGATTTATCGATAGTGCTCAGTTCCTCCTGTCGTCGCTCGACAGTTTGGTCAAGGCCAACGACACCTTCGCCATCACCCATCGATACACCGATGAGGCGACTCGACCTCTGCTGCTCAAAAAGGGCGTGTACCCGTACGAGTACATGGACGATTGGACCAAGTTCGACGGGACCCGATTACCTCCCCTCGACCGATTTTACAGCAACTTAACCGAATCCTATACCTGTCTACATTAAGTGATCGCAATTTTCGCAGAAAGAAAAGCCTCTGTTGTGCTATCCTATGTACACGATGTGAATTTGATTTCCATGAAAGTTTATTATCAATGATAGTACCTAGATATTTATACTTTTCTACTGTTCTACTTCCTGTCCGTCAATACAAACAGGTTTCAGTTTGCTTTTTTCGCTTCGGAAGTCAATTATCATTTCATATGTTTTATTTATGTTCAGGGAGAGGAAATTGTCTTTGCACCATGAAGTAAACGCATCAATATTTTTCCTATACTCTAACTCTGATTGACGAATAAACCCAACCAAAGCGGCATCATCAGCAAATTTGAAATTCAAACAGGTGGATAAATGTAATATACAGTCATTTGTATAGAGTGTGAAGAGGACAGGGGACAGGACACAGCCTTGGGGAGCACCGGTACTCACAAGATTAACGTCAGAAAGCGTTGAATTGACCCGAACACGTTGAGGTCGATTAATTAAGAAGGCCTCTACCCACTTGATTATGTTACTATTATTCATACATTCGGAAAACTTCGTACTTTCGGAAATCTGCAGATATTTCCGTTTTTCACACCGGAAGTCATGCGTTTGTTGTAAATTGGCGACCCCCAACAACGAACAATTTATTGTGGTCCCAAATACTAGGAAACAACTTCAGTATGGCAGCATTTGGGGTTGAAAAAGTTCACGGTAGATGGAACTATTAATAAGTGTAAAGCGATATGTGATGTGTATTGAAGTGAAATTCTCAGGCGGGACGATTAAAAGTTTTTATTCAAGCTTAATCAAGCATAGTGATTTTGTTCTGTTTTTGCTTTACAATCAATCATTAACTCGATTTACGTAGTTTTTTGGTTAGAGAAAACCTCCTTGCAATATATTGCAATACATATCGCAATATATCACAATATGAAAATTCTCTGCAATACCTACCCCTACCAGAAACGAACACTCCATAACATGTAGGAATCATTGCAACATCCAGGAGTAAGATAACAAAAATCCACGCTATTAATTTTCAGGTTTTCTGGCCGAATCGGGCCTCAGATGACAGTTACCCCTCCTTTACTTTTACCTATGACCCGGAATCGAAAAAGGAGAATATAGTGCCTTGTTTCAATAGGCTGTTCTGTCTGTGCTAATTTTTCCAGGGTGATTTGTGGTAGCTTAAATGAAAGGTGAGACATTGTACTTTATTGCAAAATCTTTTTTGGTCCACAATCTGCACATGATATTGACACCAGCCTTCCATGATTTTACCCCAAGTTCAAGGTTGTTTAGTGTGTTTCGACTCGAAACCTCCGGTGGCCATTGTTGACAGTGGATACAGCAAAATTGAGATGGTCGACCCAGGCCGACATTTTGCTGTTTAAGTGGCAAGTGGCAGGTTGGTCAGCATGCAACACTGAGGAGAACAGCCTACGACCGATATTATTTATGGTGGACTGGCATGTAACTGTAGATAGCCAATAAGAAAAATAATTGTGGTCTGAGTATCATCCAATTTAGACACACAAATCGATCGGTAACGAGGAAACAAAGTTAGTTATATCAAAGGCGACCTTACATCCTCAACTATGTACATAGATATATTGTATGGCAGTAAAAGGTTTTATATTTATTAGTTTGGCTCAATGAATACTTTAAAAGGCTTCCGCATATTTAGGAAAGCTGTTATCACGATATTCACCTTTTTTCTTCATTCCCGGGAGGAAGTGTTTGATGAGGAGAAAGGGTGACGTCACAGACACCGCCATGACGTCATTCCACTTGTCAAGAGGTAGCTCCTCTACCGGCGCGTTGTAGATAGTTCCTGCAAGATGGCAATATGATTTGGGATATTCTAAAGAAAGTAGCTGTGGTAATAAGGTAACATTCAATACATTTCCTTAACATTACACAGACTAGACTTGACAGCGGCCTTGAGACAAAGGAACACTAATCGAGTCAACCGATATTGTGAGTAAGTGAGTGAATTTAGTTTTACGCCGCTTTTAGCAGCATTGCAGCGTCAATAGAACAGTGCATCAGTTAGCCCTTAATGAGGATTGTTAATTTAGGTCACCGACCCCGTCGCTATTATTAAATTTGGCATCTTAGAAAAGAAATACAGTTCGCTCTTCCCCGATGTATAGTGGAATAAAGTACACTTTTGCCCTGAACTATTATAGTTCTCGTGCTTTAACTATAATAGTTAATTGATGAAGTAATGCAAAAGTGTACATTATCGTCTGATAAAGAACTGTCGGCGACTTTGATCTTTCACCGAAGCACCAAACCGAAACATGAGTCTCATTCACCTATTCAGACAATGACTTATTTTTCAGCCGATCCGAATTTTCTCGTGTGAAAGTGAAAACAGACATCACAAACAACTATGGTTACACTGAATTTCAATTCCTGGTTTCATAAGAAAATGGTATTTACACATGAATTTCAATTGTTAACTTTAATAACATCGTAGTTCTATATTTTATGGCGAAGTGTAGGCAGCATGACCTTAACTAAGACGTCACAGACTGCCACAGATGAGGTCGTAAAATGATTCACAATGCATCTGGCTCACTGGTTACACCTGTTATGTGTTTTGCGCTTATTAAGTGTAGTTCTGTAACGCACAATGTGATTGATATAACAACAAGTCCACCAGACCACCAAACCTTCCTAGCGGCAGAGCCTCGTTTTGAGAGTTCCACGATTTCCATGTTTCTGTTTGTCAGAGCTCGCTGTACGACAGAGCACGCTGCATGACATGTTTGCAAGGACTATAAGGATGTATCGAATAATACTAATAAATATTTATGTATCCAGTCTAAAAATTCTGGACTGGTTATTGTACTAAGTTGCGCAATAGGACGGAACCCAGTCAACAGGAAACGAGACTGTTGTGTATTCAATGTTTTGACGTGCTAGAATTTAGAAATACGGTTGGCTCTACCCCATGTATAGTGTTATAGAGCACACTTTCGCCATGAAATATTATATTTAAAGCACGGGGAGGCTTGTTTGTCTGGCCAGTTCTTGATTCCGCCGTCAGAAAGCTTAAAAATATTGCTGAGTGTGTCGTAAACAAAATAGCGCATTCTCATTATCCATGTTGTCACATTCACAAGATTAAAAAATGTTTAAAAAGCACACACGTGATGAATAAAAACGTGTTCACATTTTTATGATTCCTACTGATTTTCTCCTCGAAGATGAAACGTTTTACCTGCATTATTGACCAGTATGTCCACTCCATCCGGGTATAGCGTGGTCACTCTATCACAGAATCCCTGCACGGACTCGGCAATCCTGAGATCGACTGGGACAAAGTCTACTCTGCTTGTGTACTTACTGAAAGAGGCCAAACTTTGGATATACTCTCATAATGCGATAGTTAGTGTGTAATGAAATGAAAGAATACCAGTAGCAGTATGAAACAGTCAGATGTTCCTTCATGCATTTTGCGTAGTGTTTAAGATCCGTTTAAGATCCGTGAAGATCTGGCTTAGTATTAGTTTTCAGCAACCTATGGTTGTGGTAACGGGATCGCATAGTCAGATTCGCTAACTTGGCTGACACATGTCATCTTTTCCCAGTTGCGTAGAACTATGTTCATGCTGTTGATCACTGGATTATCTGGTCCAGAATTGACTTTTTACAGACTGCCGCCATATAGCTGGAATATTGCTGAGTGTGGCATCATCTGAAATGATTACACATTCGTATGAACGTTTCTCATAATTTGAATAATGATATTTTGTTAACTTTGATATATAAAGACATTTTGATAACTTGTATAATATTTATACAATTTTTTAAGCGATGCTGTGTGTAAATTCTGGAGATTTTTATTCACCTTTTGAAATCGTTGACAATAGAGTCTATCAACTCTTGACTACCTAGTCCAGTAAGAATTATCGAACATCCTTTCGCTGCAAGCTGATTGGCTATGCCTAAGCCGAACCCGGATGTTGACCCGATTACCAGCGCGACCTTGCCTTCCATGACTCCAAAAGTTCTGCATACGAAACAAGTATTGTGTGAGTATTTTGAGTTGGCATCTTATTCATTTCAAACAACGGACCAAAGGATGAAGAAAAGAACAGTATGCTACTTGCAAGATAACCGCTCCGGTTCTTTGTTAAGTGCCATGAGATTAGAATAAATCTCCTTTAACCAATGCGTGTCAAAAGAGACGACTAAATGGATCGAATGATCGGACTCAATTAAATGATTGTGTGGCTGACACACATGCTGACATCATGGAGCATTGTTTATAATATCACTGATCGGATTGACCTCAATACTTACAGACCATTAAGAATATATACTGAACAACATTAGAAACGCACCACACTAAAATGCACCGACGATGCTCAGATATCATGGGTACATTTCAGTCTGAAGGGGATATTTCATATTATATGGGTGGTGCGTTTTTAATGTTGTTCAGTATAGTTGTAGCACTGGAGTGTTACTTTGAGTGAGTGAGTGAGTTTGTGGTGCCGCCCACCCGTGCCGGCTGCATACGTGTGTGTGTGTGTGCCTGCGCGTGCGCTCTGATGTTACGTGTGTTGTGTGGTGTGTGCCATTTGTGTGTCTCTCTCTCTCTCTCTCTCTCTCTCTCTCTGTCTCTCTGTCTCAACTCTCTCTAGACAAAACGAAAAAAGCGGTGTAGCAAAAATAAGCAATTATGAGTCAGTGGTTCCATCCCTGGCGGCATCATACCAATACACTTTGAGAAATGGGACTTGATGTTACCATTCCTGGTGTCCGCCATTTTGGTGTTAAGATAACGACTGTTCATCTGTGTCCCTGTACTGTGTTTGAGCAGCACTATAACAACAGCATAAAGTACAGACTGTGTAAACAGGTGCACTCACGTGCATGCACGTCTTGATATTAAAACAATGAAGTTGAAAGGGACGCCAATTATGTACCTCACCTTCACACATGAAGCATCGTGGACAATCAAGAACAGCGTGCCAGGGAAAATCACCCATCCTTCGTCACTCGCAGAAAGAAGGTTCACGAATCCCCTTAAATATTACTGAGACTTATAGTTAACGAAACACGTACCGTGTTGGCGAAATAACTGCAAAATGGATGTATTCCTCCCACAGTCAAAACGTGCCACCAAAATCAGGCCTTCAGCAAGATAGCGCCCTGACCTTTGATATCTTTGTCCGACTTTCTCCCATACAAATTGTTCTATATGTAAATACAAGTATTTAACGGTTCGCTTGTACAAACAACGTGCCTCATTTGCGTATATATTTACATATATTACTTCGAAAATGCAAGCGTTTTATCATTTCAACTGTAACGGAGATGAAATCTATCATCAAAAATTTAATTTTACTCCTGTACCGACAAGGTGGTATTTTAGCCTTGTATATTGGTGTATAGCGTTGCTCACAAAATTCATCTTGTTTACTACTATTACAATTAGTCGTCTGTCTATCCCTCTTGCAAGTGCATCACTGCGATAGTTTAATCAGGTTATAGGGAAGGCTCATTCTGGTTTTACGGGTAGTCAGGTTATACCATTTACGCGTCATTGTTTGACAGAATTACTGAAAAGCTCTTTGTCTTGAATTGACGATTTTGAATACATATGCCACAGCCGTGACCATGCATTTCAGTACAGATAAATACGGCCCCAGTTCTCAGGATTTTATCATGGGTTATCAAAACGTAGTCTGTTGTCTGAACGTGTATTGTCATGAGTAACTGCACGGAACAGTTGTCGGTAATATACTATTTGTGACGCCGTAAACACTGGTTTCCTGAATGCGGATTTTATTGACGTGTTTGGTTATTGCAGAGAACATATATTAATAAACCTTTATTATATGGTATCTGGTTATTGTGATGAGTGCACGTGTACTGTTTCAGTGTGAATGCAATTTGTGAACTTGATCTGTATGTTTAATATTATCAATAATCAGGAGTGTTACATAATACAGCTATTGAGGAAACGTATATATTGTCTGCAGTGTTACATAATACAGCTATTGAGGAAACGTATATATTGTCTGCAGTGTTACATAATACAGCTATTATATATTGAGGTTAATAATACGTATATATTGTCTGCAGTGTTACATAATACATATTGAGGAAACGTATATATTGTCAGCTATTGAGGAAACGTATATATTGTCTGCAGTGTTACATAATACAGCTATTGAGGAAACGTATATATTGTCTGCAGTGTTACATAATACAGCTATTGAGGAAACGTATATATTGTCTGCAGTGTTACATAATACAGCTATTGAGGAAACGTATATATTGTCTGCAGTGTTACATAATACAGCTATTGAGGAAACGTATATATTGTCTGCAGTGTTACATAATACAGCTATTGGGGAAACGTATATATTGTCTGCAGTGTTACATAATACAGCTATTGTCTGCAGGAAACAGTATATATTGTCAAAGCAGTGTTACATAATACAGCTATTGAGGAAACGTATATATTGTCTGCAGTGTTACATAATACAGCTATTGAGGAAACGTATATATTGTCTGCAGTGTTACATAATACAGCTATTGAGGAAACGTATATATTGTCTGCAGTATATTGTTACATAATACAGCTATTGAGGAAACGTATATATTGTCTGCAGTGTTACATAATACAGCTATTGAGGAAACGTATATATTGTCTGCAGTGTTACATAATACAGCTATTGAGGAAACGTATATATTGTCTGCAGTAAGTTACATAATACAGCTATTGAGGAAACGTATATATTGTCTGCAGTGTTACATAATACAGCTATTGAACATAACGTATTGAGGGACATAATACAGCTTGGTCTGCAGTGTTACATAATACAGCTATTGAGGAAACGTGTATATTGTCTGCAGTGTTACATAATACAGCTATTGAGGAAACGTATATATTGTCTGCAGTGTTACATAATACAGCTATTGAGGAAACGTATATATTGTCTGCAGTGTTACATAATACAGCTATTGAGGAAACGTATATATTGTCTGCAGTGTTACATAATACAGCTATTGAGGAAACGTATATATTGTCTGCAGTGTTACATAATACAGCTATTGAGGGAAACGTATATATTGTCTGCAGTGTTACATAATACAGCTATTGAGGAAACGTATATATTGTCTGCAGTGTTACATAATACAGCTATTGAGGAAACGTATATATTGTCTGCAGTGTTACATAATACAGCTATTGAGGAAACGTATATATTGTCTGCAGTGTTACATAATACAGCTATTGAGTAAAACGTATATATTGTCTGCAGTGTTACATAATAAAGCTATTGAGGAAACGTATATATTGTCTGCATTGTGTATTCGTGATCAACTAATTGTTTCACAGCATATGAACGTAATGTGCCGAATAGGCTTATTGCACATACATTGGCGTGAGTGAGGCAGAGTTATGCTTGTCGAAAGAGGCGACTAACGGGATCGGGTGGTCAGGCTCGCTGACTTGGTTGACACATGTCATCGGTTCCCAATTGCGCACATCGTTGCTCATGCTGTTGATCACTAGAGTGTCTGGTCCAGACTCGATTAGTTACAGACCGCCATATAGCTTGAATATTGCTGAGTGCGGCATAAAACTCAACTCACTCACACTGACTCACTCACTCTTAATGAGCAGACCACAAGAGACTCTGACGTGATTCAGTTATAATGGAATAGAAATAGTACAAATAATTATCAATGACTTCTTCCGTGTCCGATATCTTGTTATTCATGAACAGGATACAGAACAGAACGACCGACTCCGTGGTGCGGAAGGTTGCGGATTCGATCCCCGACCGCGTCATACCAAAAGACGTTAAAATATGGTACTTGTTGGTCCCTTTCTGGCGCTCGGCATTAATGGGTACAACAAGGACTGGTCGGCTCGAAGTCAGTATTATGTGTCTGAGTGGGGTATTCTTGCTTCACTGCGGCATGGTATCTCAGTGGGCTAGCACTATAAAACCAGCTTCAGTCTAGGCTACAGTCCGTTTGAGTCAGAAACGGACCAATGAATTGCAAATTTTATCATTGTACAAAATTGCCACATAAATATAAATAGTACACATGTTTATCATTTACTAATACCCAACAGCATTCTGATATTTGAAAATTTTCCGAACTCACCAAAAAGTTGTTAAAGAAACTATCATCACTGAATACGCAAAAGTTGTTATCTGTCGCGGCGGGTGAAACCGCAGAAACGGAACAGCCAGTCATGGCGGGGACATCTCAAAATTTATTGCGGGAGACCTGTCGGTTCCTCGTCTGTCGTAGTGTCAGTCACGACTTAAAGGGATGACAAGTGGTGCCACAGTTGCCTGTTGTAAGCCATCCCGAGACCAGTAACCTTGTTCAATGACGTTAGCTACCTTGTTGACACAGTTTTGCCAAGTTTCAGTCGTGATTTTGTTAAGGGATTCCTTAACCCAAAACATCTACGTCACGTAATCGAAAAGTTGTGTTTGATCTGGCAACATCTCCTTCGACAATACCCCATATCATTTCAGTGGGGTTAAGGTCACAGTGATAGGGTGGAAGTCGCAGAATATCGTGCCCTTACTTTTTATGCAACTGTCAACTTTGTAGAAAGATTCACCTTTATGATCTCATATAGCTGAGGCTTCGTTGCCTTTGAAGGGCGCGCGATCTGAAATTTGTCGAGCCATGATATCATATCACCTTTTCGACTGTTCGATGTCGGGGATTTACTGTCGGGGTCCTTCACGCTGTGGTATGGGCCATTGTCCATTATGATAAAAGACTTCTCTGGTAGAGCTGGTACCAACTTGTTTTAACCCAATCGAGGAAAACCGCACCATTCATCTCAGGAATGGTAGTCTCTGATTATCTGTGGACTTTGCCCTGAATACCAAGCTGCAGCCTGGGAGAAAGCCTTTGCTGGAGCAACCAGCATGGAGAATGATTAGTCTCTCTCCTTTCCCTAGAGGCAGCTTTCTACGTGACCCCTTATCACCCCATCGGGTACCCACTGACTGCTGGCAGTGTGCGAGTCATTGCCCCAGATCTCGTCCAAGTACACTGGCTCGAACCCTTCCTCGCGCTTCTTCTTTATAACCCTGAGAAAATTATTTCTCAAGCGAACGATATCAGGGCGTTCACAGAGTACTGACCTATTCTCCCCCGAAATTTTCTTATAACGATACCCGAAAGAGTTTAAGAGTCGCGAGAGTGTGTACTTTGATACTCTGAGGTTGTGTTCTTGCTTCAAATGCTTGTTTAAAATTTTCAGCGACATGTAGTGGTTTTCAGAATAGAACTTGTTGATAGACTGCTTTACAAGGATCTTTTGAAAGCTGTCCAAATGTTTTAATTTGTGTGATTTTGACACGACCCCTACCTGCTTCGCATCACCCTCACAATGTTTGTGTTCCAGAACATTTGTCAGTACCCTTGCTGATACTCCTAAAGCTTTTGCTGCCCGCTTACGGAATTTATTAATGGCATAAAATGGTTTGCCCCTTTCGGCTTCAGCACGGAAAAAATCGTACACTTTAATCATCAACTGTTTCACGTCAGCATTCAACTTCATTTTTCATCAGGCATGTGTATCCCGTGCACGACGAGATAGTGGCTGTTCCGTTTCTGCGGTTTCACCCAACCGCGACAGATAACAACTTTTGCGTTTTCAATGATGATAGTTTCTTAAACAACTTTTTAGGTGAGTCCGGAAAATTTTCAAATATCAGAATGCTGTTGGGTATTAGTAAATGATAAACATGTGTACTATTTATATTTATGTGGCAATTTTGTACAATGATAAAATTTGCAATTCATCAGTCCGTTTCTGACTCAAACGGACTGTAGTACAAGCAGCCGCACATACACATACACACGCATGTCGTCATATGAGCGAAATATTCTCAAGCACGACGTTAAACCCAATTCCACCACCACCACCACAGAACAGAAAAAACTTTTATTACGCCAACTACTGTCAGAGATCACAATAGTGATAGGGATGTATTTCTAGTTGTTTTACAAGGTACTAACTACCATAACAAATATCACTCCAATGTCTATTTGAAAGGTATGGGATATGATACAGAAAATCAAAGGCAAAGGGTCTAAGTGTAGTGTCCAGCATCTTTAGGACGATGACAATCTTATAACAGACAAAGGTCAAATTGCGAATAAATTAGGCGAAACTTTAGCGAGACATTCTTCATCATCCAACTACACACTAAATTTTCAGAAATTTAAAGAACGGGAAGGAAAAAAAGAATATTAATTTTAATTCAGATAATGGTGAAGAATAAGGTATTTTTAATGATGGTTCAAACACATATCTTCATCCTGCAACTGGCTCATACTCTTCTCTGGACTTATCTGTAGTTGATTCCAATGTATATTATGAGTTTGAATGGTCAGTCCATGACGACCTTTCTTGGAGTGACCATTTCCCCACTCTTCTCTCAGCCAGAAACCCCACTGATGGTCCACCATTAGCACGGTGGAACTTTACAAAGGCCGACTGGTCTTTATTTCATGCCTTATGTTGTGAAAGATTAAAACCTGAATTATTTATGAATGAACTTAATCCTATTCAAGTATTTTCTGATGAATTAAACATAATTGCTGATGAGTGTATTCCAAAGTCCTCTGTGGTACCGGATATACGTAAACCATGGTTTAACGTTGATTGCAAACAAGCTAGAAAAGCAAGGAAGAAGGCGGGAAAATATTTCCGCCGCCATCCAACAGTTCACAACCTAAATCAGTTTAAAATTTTGAATGCTAAGGCTTGCCGTACGTTTAAACAAAATAAACGACAGTCCGTAAATCATTGACTGATAAGAAATCTTCAAGTATCTTTCCTTTTGTATTGGTGTTGTTACTACCCCAAAGTGGGTTATGACCATTGAAATCCCCCATGATAACGCAAGGTTTGGGGAGTTGGTCATAGAGCGCCAGAAGATCAGACTGCCGTATAGAGGATGATGGCGGGATATAAATTGAACATAAATTAAAAACGATGTGTAGTGTTAATCGGACAGCAACAGCCTGCAGGGGGGTATGAAGCGAAATAGGACTGTGAATTGTGCCCTGACTCACCAGAATAGATGATCCTCCAGTAGCTTTATCACCTGGGGGAGAAAAACAGTGATAGGAATCGATCTTCTCAAATCGAATTTATCTGTGGATTTCAGCTATATTTCTTGTAAACATAGTGCTGATGATTTTAAATCTTGAATCAAAAGCTGTAAATCGTCGAAATTGTTTCTGAGTCCTCTGCAGTTCCACTGTACTATGTGCGAAGACATTATCTTTTCGGGGGATTAACTGGGGATCTACCCCGCCCTTTGTTTGAGGGCGACAAGCTATGTGTCCTCTGATTATTGTTGTCAGACACATCTACTGTATGTCTTCAAGGGATCCGTATTTATTATACAACTGGATCTTGTTATTGGATCTTTTTGACACCCTGCCACTTGGAGGTTTTTTGGACAATTCTGTCCTTGGTTTGCTTTTGCCTGTTGACAATTGTTGTACATTTATTTCTGCGTGTGTGTTTTGAGATGATGGCTGATCTTCCGAAATGATTGTTTGTGAAGAAGTAGTTGCAACAGTTGTTGAATTAGGAGACAGCTGAATCATCTCCTGACAGTCTGTGTTTGTCCATGTGTAATCTGTTTGACATGCAACAGCTACACATGAAACAGGAACACGTTGTGGGATAGGCTGTGAAACACTTCTGGAAACAGTATCAGAGTAGGAATTACGAGTAGATTGTTCTTCATTTAGAACAATCTTCTTAGCATCCTGAAGTGAAATGTTCCTTTCGTTTTAATTTAACGACTCTACTCTCACGCTCCAGGAAGGACAATCTTTCGATGAAGAGGCATGTTTACCGCCACAGTTCACACAATATGGATCTTTAACACAGACAGCACTCTCAGGACATTCACCACCACAGCGATAACAAGCAGCTTGCTTGTCACATGTCCTTGAGCCGTGGCCATATTGCTGACATTTGTAACATCTCAGTGGATTTGGGATGTACATATCCACTTTGATTTACAATATCCTGCTTTTATAGAATCTGGAATTTTTGGAAGACCAAACGTAAACAGGTACATATTGGTCTTAATGACCTCACCATTTCTTTTTGAAGTAAAACGTCTGACTGATATTACATTTTGGCTTTTTAATTCCTCGAGAATGTCGTCCTCAGTCATATCACTCAGGAAACGACCTCTATCCCGAACTAACCCCTTACAACTGTTGAGGGATCGATGCGGCGAGACCACAACTGGAACGTTTGCTAGAGTTTTAATGGACAGAAGACTAACCGCTTGTCTGTGGCGCTTGCATTTTATTAACAAACAGCCACTGCGTAATCTTTTCGCATCTTCAACATCTCCAGCTATGCCTTGAATTGCCTTTTCCACCGCAAATGGATTCAGCTTCAAAGGAGTGCCATCTGAAGCAGAGACGACCAAGACAAGGGGCCAGTTTTCGAATGTAACAGGAGTTGTCCTCGGACTATCATTCTCATTATCAAAGTGATCTTGAGATTCATGAGTACGTTTTTTTCATTGGGGGGTTCCATGTTGGTAGTGATTATGTTTCACCCTCCTTACTTGCAACGCCATCTGTCCTGGATTTGCCAACGCGCCAAGTAAGTAATAATGATGATGAAGATGATGATGATGTAATGTATTTCTGATCCAGTGCCTTAAACCAGATATAGGCATTTCTGGTGTCCCCCGCCGTGATATTGCTGGAATATTGCTAAAAGCGGCGTAAAACTTAACTCACTCACTCACCAGATATAGGATTATTACTCCATGCCATTTGGGGGATTTAATATGGATCTGTATTAGGGGTGAGTATTGCAGAGAATTTTCATATTGCGATCTATTGCGATGCGAAATAATATATTGCGATATGTATTGCAATATATTGCATGAAGTTTCTTTTAACAAAAAATGACTCATAATCGAGTTAATGCTTTATTATAAAGCAAAAACACAACAAATTCACAATGCTTGATTAAGCTTTAATAACAACTTTTAATCATGACAAAATAAAAACCGTGAACATTTTCAACCCAAAATGCTGCCATGCTTACACCTTTGTCCTAGTATTTGTTCGTTGTTGGGTGTCACCATTTTACAACAATCGTATGACTTCCGGTGTGAAAAACGGAAATATCAGAAGATTTCGGAGTGTTACTAAGATTTCCTAATGCATGTCAAAAATCGGTTTTCATCGCAATACGTATCGTTTTCATGACTGAACCGGTAAATACCGGTAAACCGGTTATATTGCACAGCCTTAATCTGTGTTATTATTGTATCAAGGAGTGAAATATTTTTCGTTGGACGTGCATGGTATACGTCTGTCAGGAGCTGTAGGCGGTGAGGTAGTCCAGTGGTTGAAGCGTTCGCTCGTCACGCCGAACACCCGAATACATGAATACATGTACCATCAACCCGACATTCACCGCAAACAGGGCGCACTAGGGCCTACTAATTAAAGCGTTCGTTCGTCACGCCGGGTTCGATTCCCTACATGGGTACGATGTGTTGAGCCCATTTCTGATGTCCTCTGCCGTGATACTGCTTGAATATTGCTAACTCGCTCACTCAGTCATCAGCTGGAGCTACAGAATAGCACTATAGTCGAGAATTAAGTCAGGGCTGGTTTGTTGCTTAACGCCGCACTCACCAATATCCCAGCTATATAGCTATGGTCTGTAAATAATTGAGTCTGGACCAGACAATCCAGTGGTCAATGGCATGAACATCGATCTACGCAATTGGGATACAATGACATGTGTGAGTCAGCATGGGTTACTGAAGACCAATTGTAACCCGGATGTTCACAGGTTCTGAGCATGGACGGTAGACGTCTTAATTCTGTTTAATGGTATAGCATTGATTAGATGCATGTTTGTTTTGTTTCAGTGAGCCACGGGCTGATAAGGGATTACGCTAACAAGAATAATCTCACGTTTGACGAAGCAATGGTATGTCTTAAAATGTCGCCAGCAAAGGAGCTTTGCTGACATTATTCTCTCTCCCTTTCTCTCTCCCCTCTATCTCTCTATCCCTCTCTCCCTTTCTCTCTCCCCTCCTTCTCTCTCTCGCCCTCTTTCTCTCCTTGGGGGCGGTGGGGTAGCCTAGTGGTCAAAGCGTTGGCTCGTCACGCCGAAGGCCCGGGTTCGATTCCCACATGGGCACAATGTGTTAAGCCCATTTCTGGTGTCCCCGCCGTGATATTGCTGGAATATTGCTAAAAAAGCGGCGTAAAACTAAACTCAGTCAGTCAGTCTTTCTCTCCTTCTCCTCTCTCTCCTCTCTCTCTCTCTCCTATATCTCTCCCACCCTCTCTCTCTCCTCTCTCTCACCCCCTCTCTCTCTCTCCCACCCTCTCTCTACCCACACTCCCTCCTCCTCTCTCTCCTCTCCTCCCCTCTCTCCCTCTCTTCTCTCTCCTTCTCCTCTCCCTATATCTCTCCCTATATCTCTTTCCCCACTCTCTCCTCCCTCCTCTCTCTCTCCCCTCTCTCCTCCCTCCTCTCTCCCCCTCTCCCTCTTTCTCTCCTCCTCCTCCCCTATATCTCTCTCCCCTCTCTCTCTCTCTCCCTCTCTGTCCCCTCTCCCATCTTTCTCTCCCCACCTTCTCTCCCCTCTCTCTAGGTATTTCCTATATATTATAACAACTAAGATTGTAAACAGATCTACGTTACCATTTCAGCAAGTTTTTGTAGAGAAGAACAACCCAACCAAGAAACCGGTGGAAATTAATGAGGTACGTCTGTTTTCTGATCGTATCTCCACACGGTGTATTATGTTACTGGCCTCGACTACGTCTGTGTCTGGCTTGTCTATTTTCACGATCTTAACCTTCGCTCGTCCACCCAAGAACCGGGTTCGATTCCCACATGGGCACAACGTGTGAAGCCCATTTCTGGTGTCCCCCGCCGTAATATTGCTGGAATATTGCTAAAAGCAGCGTAAAACTAAAACTCACTATTTCAAGTTGTGATAATGATATAACAACAGTCAATGGGAGACAACTTAACTAGGCTTTATTTGTATCACCTTACAACTTCAGTGTAAGGGAGATAATTCCATACACCTGTTTTCACAAATTATTTAAAGGTTTCATGTATTTTGTTTGTACAATGACACTAACAATGACATTAATATGACATTGAGTGACATCTTTTCAGTTTCAGCTTGTTAAGTCGTCACTGTGGTTTGGACGCGATGACGCGCTATCAGGCGAGTCACAAGCCACGACCCCCTGATTCAGTAGTGGCACCACTTATACCAAGCAATATAGGGTGCTGGGGATCGAACCCGGACCCCACTGGACACAGTGGTTTTATTGAATGTCTAGGCCTGCACTGGAATTATGTGAGTGAGTGTGGGTTTTATCCCGCTTACAGCAATATTCATGCAATATCACGGCGGGGACGCCAGACATAGGCTTCACACATTGTACCCAAGTGGGGAATCGAACCTGGCTCTTCGGCGTGACAAGCCAACGCTTTAACCACAAGGCTACCCCACCACCCACATTGGATATGAGAACCACTTAGTTGAGTTTTTGCCGCTTGAAGCTGTAGTTTTGAGTTGATAGATCGCCGGGTTTCTTTCAGATATGTGGTCTAGTGGAGTTCCTCTGCTCTTCTCCAGCTTGCAACATGACCGGTGCACCCATCCTCGTTGATGCAGGGTTTACGTCACAGTGACAACGATGACGCGAACCCTTGCCAGCGAGGAATATTTTCAGTTGTAATAAACGCTGTAATAACAGAACTAGTGTTGTATGGTTGGCTCTAGAGCCACATACAACAGGCAGGAAACTAACACATATAGTGAGTGAGTGAGTGAGTGAGAGTTAGCGAGAGTGAGTGAGTGGAATTCTGCAATAACAGTACTAAAGTACTGTCGGAAATAGCAAAAACGGGCAAAACTTAGAAAAAATACGAACAGCTGCTGAAAACAATAGATCAGATTATAGATGGCAATTAGGTCGCTCAGCCAGGTATGATGGCGGACCGTCAACTCACTTGGCATGAAATGCACGTGCTGCCCACAGACACAAGGGGTCATCTCAAATATCTTTTATGCTTTTTCATGTGTCTTGAACATGTCTCGACTGATTTTCTAATATCTAATTAGCTAATATCTCTATCCCCAAGCCCGAACCCAACTACCGTCAACAACACCCGTCTTGGTTTTGCTTTTGAGACGACCCCTCCTACCTGTTTCTTTTTGTTGTGATAGTGAGACTCAATGGTATCTATATCCTTAATAGTTTCTGTATTAAAGTTGATATTTTTACGTCTGCAATGGTTTATTATGAAGCTAAGTCTAATTTCCAAATGGACATTCAAAAGTGTCATTTGTTATACAATATCATCACACACTAATTTGCATGAAGCCATGGTCTGCTCCAAAACATTTGGCAGCTATTTCGAACGCTGATCAGGGTAAGGCACAAACTGACAAGTCGTCGTAGACACAGTTTGGTGAAAGTCGAAGGCACAAGATAAAATGTTGCTCGTGGACATAATCCTCACCCGCCCCTCAAACTTGTACACTTACCACTTGGGGAGTGAGGTGAGTTTAGTTTTACCAATACTCAAGCAATATTACGGCTGGGGACACGAAAATTGGCTTTGCACATTGTACCCATGCTGCATTTATAGACTTCCGTAAGGCTTCCGACTGCATTGATAGACGAATTATGTGGAGCAAGCTACTAGATAATGATATTAAAGGAAAGATGTTTGACGCTATCATCTCTCTGTACAAGAATGTCCAGTGCTGCGTACGTCTAAATGAAAGACATACCCCATGGTTCAACGTCGGCTGTGGACTAAAACAAGGATATATGTTATCTCCCCTGATGTTTAATCTCTATATTAATGATCTCATAACTGCTGTGAATAGTCTGTCCATTCGTGTCTCCATCAACGACGACACTGTTGGTTTTTAGCCTACGCAGACGATGTCGTGCTTCTTGCCGAAAATGAAAATGATTTACAACTTTTACTGGACTGCCTTAATTTATGGTGTGTCAAATGAATTCCATGTGTGTGAATATTAATAAGTCTACGGTTATTCACTTCAGGACTGCCAGTGTATAATAGACCAGTGTTTCAAGACTTTATATGCGCCATAGAAATATGAATCAAGACAGAATTACCTACAACATATTTAAGTGGTGGTACCAGTGGTCTACGAGAAGAAAAACAAATTGGGCTTTCAGAATACATAAAAAATCAGCGAACTACATATGGGTCACATTATCAACATTGAACATCGTTATGGAAAACAATATGTTGTGAACAGTATTATATACCACCAAGATGTTTGAGACTTTCAAGGTTGACTGGGAAAGAAACGTCTCAATATCGGATAGCAGTAATGGAAAGGGCGGAAATCAGTTGAGAACGTACAGAACCTTTAAGAACGCATTAACTGTAGAGCCTTATGTCACAGCAGAGCTACCCAGAAGCCACAGATCGTCATTAGCCAAGTTTAGAAGCGGAGTTGCGCCCATAAATATAGAGACCGAAACGCTACACCAACACCCCGTACAGTGAGAGATTATGTCCTCTATGCAACAATGAAGTTGAAGATGAAAAACATGTTTTGTTAAGATATACAGTGTATGAAGAGTGAGTGAGTGAGTTCAGTTTTACGCCGCACTCCGCAGTATTCCAGCTATATGGCGGCGGTCTGTAAATAATCGAGTCTGACCAGACAATCCAGTGATCAACAGCATTAGCATCGATCTACGCAATTGGGAACCGATGATATGTGTCAACCAAGTCAGCGAGCCTGACCACCCGATCCCGTTAGTCGCCTTTTACGACAAGCATAATCGCATGGGTTGCTGAAGACCTATTCTACCCCTGATCTTCACGGGTCGTATGAAGAGGAAAGACGTAATCTACTGTCATGTTGTTCTGTGATAAATGAAGATTTTAATAACTTAGATGATATTCAGAAAGTTGGTTTTATGCTCTCATCACCTAATGTTATAGCCCAGAGTGCCAAAACGTGTAATAATATTCTTCGTAAGCGTCATAAGATTTTATTTTATTGATTTCTTTTAAAACTTTTAGGTAATTTTTTATCAAAGGATATTTTATAGAGTGACTGTAGCTCTTAACATTTGAATGTTTTATAGATGTTATAATTTTAAAGTCTCTCGTAACTCTGTGCAGGGTGGCTCGTTACTTTTACGCTTATATTGTCTTAGGTTATGTATAGTTTTTATCATGTATATATTATGTTTGTACGTTTTGATCAAACTGACTGTAACGAGGTGAGACTATACTAAACAATCTGTCTGTCTGTCTGCTAAAGTGGAACACTTTTTATGGATAGACAACTTCTTTGTTGCAGTAGTAGTTGCGACGTTTCGGTGTAGATCCTAACACCGTTATCAAGCAAATGATACACAACATTTGCACAATGAAAAATATATACATGGCGGGTATTGGTTTATACAATAGAAGAGGTTGATGTACGGTGTGTTGACATGAGAGTTGTTGTGCCAGTAGACAAAGGGTGGGTTATTCTTGATTAGGCTTGATTAGTTGATTTGACAAATTGGAAATCCTAACAACCAAGAATCAGGACTTCAAGAAAACTCTTGGAAGACATCGAAATCCGCCGCCACAAACCTTTGTTCAACAGAGACCAAGGATACTACATACCATCGACCTATGAAGAACTAATCAAACTATAGACTCTATAAACATCCAATCAGCTTGTTATTACAACTTAATCCCCCTTGTTTATTGGCTTCGTTCCCAGCTTCATATATTGTTCTTAGTCTCCTACTGGCCTCTCATAATTATGTACCAGTTGTTATTCAATTACGTGTTGTTGTTAATGTTAATTCGCTGTTGTCAAAACATACTGAGTATATATACCCCTCATCATCTGGTTGTATTTACTTTTAGCTTGATAACGATGTAAGGATCTACATCGAAACGTCGCTCTTTGCAATAAATAAGAAGTTGTCATCCAAGTTGCATGTTTCTTTCATCCAACAAACAAACACGCAAAGAGGCAAACAAACCCGTGCTGTCAACTCGTGCTGTCAACCCGTGCTGTCAACACGTTGATTAGTACGTCTGCTGTTAAACAAACCCGTACGCTGTCTTGTTAAACGTGCTGTCAACACGTTGATTAGTATGTCTCTTGTTAAACAAACCCGTTCTGTCAACCCGTTGATTAGTACGTCTCTTGTTAAACAAACCCGTGCTGTCAACCCGTTGATTAGTGTGTCTCTTGTTAAACAAACCCGTGCTGTCAACCCGTTGATAAGTACATCTCTTGTTTCTGACCTTTTCTCCAGAATACGAGAACATGTGACAATGTTCCCGTAGTAAGGAAGCATTAAGAAGGTATAACGGAAATAAGGCCGACTTATGTAGCAGAAAACTTCATTCGAGCGAGAGAAATATACAACATCAACACCAGAGATTAATTTCAATTTCAGTACTTGACACCTCCTTTCACACAGTTTGCATAAAGAGTTTGTTTGTTTGCTTGTTGCATAGCGCTTAACAGCAGTTCTCTGCCATGTGACGGCGGTCTGTTATACAAGCAGGAGAATCAAGTCATGGATCTCACAAAACCTATCCAGGGACTGACTTTGATGAAAGAAAGGGCGATCAGACTGTATTGTCAAATAACATTGGTCTTCTATGTGGAATTACCCATTCTCGGGGAACGCTGCGCAATCCCAGGGAATGCAATGTGTGTTAAGAATATCATTTTCATTCCAAAGAACCTTTTACTGGGCTCAGCTAGGCAAGTTAACACAAGCAACACATGGGTACAATGTCATATTTCTGTGCATGTGCAGTTTAGACAGGTTACATATCGATAGTTATAGCAAGTTAGCGGGGACACTTCCTGGAGATTTTGACCAGAAGATCTCAAGCTCAAATTGGCATGCAAGAGAGTCTCAAAGAGTGAGTGAGTATGATTTTACGCCGCTTCTAGCAATACTCTAGCAATATCACGGCAGGGGACACCAGAAATGGGCTTCATACGATACATTGTGCCCATGTGAGAGATTCAAACCCGGGTCTTCGGCGTGACGAGCGGACGCTTTAACCACCAGGCTACCCCACCACCCTCGAGTCCCAAAGACGTCCGATGGGGTTCATATGGGGTTCCTTGAGTGCCATAGTAAAGTTTCGATTGCATTGTTCTTCACGGACAACTAAGATGGGGTGATTATCAATTTTGGAGTATTTTCTCGTCACTTCAAGTTATTTAAAAAACGACTTTTAATTTCGGTTAAATAAATATTTTACCTGCAAAGATGGCACCATTTAGGCTTCCGTGGGTAACGCAGTTATGTTATGTGCAATGACGACAGGTTCCCAAAGCTTCCCACAGACCTCAAATATATAGAGAGTATCTAAATGTTACATTACACCTTTGTGACGCGCTAAGGTTGCTGGGACAGGTTCAGTGTGGAAAATCTGAACCGGAGTTGGACTGTAGCCAAGTGCTCCATTATATATGTAACAGCCAGTCAAGTTTCATGGTATGCTTTAGAAACCAGCACCTGTTGATCGAAGATTTAGCTGTAGGGCAATCCCTTGAATCAGCTACAGCTGCATTGGTGCTGAGTGAGTATTTACACTTACATCTAGATATATAAGCTTCAGGTATGAGCAAGAATTGCGGCATGAGAAATGACTTAAATGTTCGGGCATGTTTTGGCAAAATGCAATTCAGCAATTGCTTTTTATAAAAAAGATTTCGATACACCCATTTGTGAGAGTCCTAATTTGGGTAATTACAAAGCGTTTTATACTATTGGGTAATTATAATGTGTCCTTATACTATTGGGTAATATAATGTGTCCTTATACTATGTGGTAATTATAATGTGTCCTTCTACTATAGAGTAATTATAATGTGTCCTTATACTATTTGGTAATTGCATCCGGTGTTCTTATAATATTGGGTAATTACATACAGATTCCTAATACTATTGGGTAATTAAATCCGGTGTTCTTATAATATTGGGCAATAACATACAGTTTCCTATAACGTATGGTACCATGCAGAGCGGTGGGAGGTATAGAAGGCTATAACGTATGGTACTATGCAGAGCGGTGGGAGGTATACATGGCTACAATATATGGTACCGTGCAGAGCGATGGGAGGTATAGAAAGCTATAAATGTATGGTGTACCATAAAGAGCAGTGGGAGGTATAGAAGGCTATAAACGTATGGTACTATGCAGAGCGGTGGGAGGTATACAAAGGCTATAATGTATGGTACCATGCGGAGTGGTTGGAGGTATAGAAACCTATAACGTATGGTACCATGCAGAGCTGTGGAGGTATACAAGGCTATAATGCATGGTACCATGCAGAGCGGAGGGAGGTATAGAAGGCTATAACATATGGTACCTTAAGAGCGGCGGGAGGAATAGAAGGCTATATCGTATGGCACCATGCAGAGCGCTGGGAGGTATGGGATAGCTATATCGTATGGTACCATGCAGAGCGGTGGGAGGCATAGAAGGCTATAACGTATGGTACTATGCAGAGCGGTGTGACGCATACAAAGCTATAACGTTTGGTACCATGCAGAGTGGTGGGAGGTATAGAAGGCTATAATGTATGGTACCATGCGGAATGGTTGGAGGTATAGAAACATATAACGTATGGTACCATGCAGAGCAAGCGGAGGAATTATACAAAGGTTATAAATGTATGGTACCATACAGAGCGGTGAGAGAGTATATAAGGTTATAAAATGTATGGTACCATACAGAGCGGTGGGGAGGTATAGAAGGCTATAAATGTATGGCACCACATACAGAACGGCGGGAGGTATAGAAGGTTATAATGTATGACACCATACAGAGCGGTGGAGGTAGGTATAGAAAGCTATAACGTATGGTGCCATGGGGAGCGGTGGAGGTATAGAAGGCTACAACGTATGGTGCCATGGAGAGCGGTGGGAGGTATAGAAGGCTATAACGTATGGCGCCATGCAGAATGAGCCATGCAGAGCGGTGGGAGGTATACAAGGCTATAACGTATGGTGCCATGCAGAGCGGTGGGAGGTATAGAAGGCTATAACGTATTGTGCCATGCAGAGCGATGGGAGGAATAGAAGGCTATAACGTATGGTGCCATGGAGCAGCCGGGGAGGTATAGAAGGCTATAGCGTATGGTACCATGCAGAGCGGTGGGACGTATACAAGGCTATAACGTATGGTGCCATGGAGAGCGGTGGGAGGTATAGAAGGCTATAACGTATGGTGCCATGCTTCAGAGCGGTGGGAGGTATAGAAGGCTATAACGTATGGTGCCATGGGAGAGCGGTGGGAGGTATAGAAGGCTATAACGTATGGTACCATGCAGAGCGGTGGGAGGTATAGAAGGCTATATTGCCCTTAGAGCCCTTCCTTGCGTGACAAGTTTTGTGCATCGAGCACAGGGGACATTCATTTCACCTAATGTGACACTAAACTCTTATGAAACAGAGCTAAAATATCTTTACTGTTTATGGAAATTATTCATATCAGCCGGCAACAGCTAGGGTGTCACATTTCAACTTGCTGCTTAAAAGATAGTGTAGCACTGAAAATTAGATCCTGTACAAATAATGTTTTATGCCGACTATGATTGACTGGTTCATCTGTGCAAACTTGAAGCATTACAGCCAGGACATTGTAAAATATTGAACAAGTGTCACTACTTATTTTGAATGAGTGAGTGAGTTTAGTTTTACACTGCACTCAGCAATATTCCAGCTATATGGCGGCGGTCTGTAAATAATCGAGTCCATGCATCAGACAATCCAGTGATCAACAGCATGAGCATCGATCTGCGCAATTAGGAACCGATGACACATGTCAACCAATTCAGCAAGCCCCTCACCAACCAATCCCGTTAGTCGCCTCTTACGAGAAGCATGGGTTACTGAAGAGCAATTCTAACCCGGATCTGATTTTGAATGAGACTTACGTGCATCTTTACGTTTTGAAATACATCTTGCATTTTGTGACGATCCGAGTAAGCATTGATCTTCACTAACCCGTGTTTATCGAAAGATGCGACTAGCGGGATTAGTTGGTCAGGCTGGGTGATGTAGATGACAAATGTAATCGTATGAACGCTCATGACGTTAGTCACCGGATTGTTTAGTCCAGTTTCGATTTTACAGACTATTGTCATATAACTGGAATATTACTGTGCTTTGTTAAACAACAAACAAACAAACGAACCCGTACTGTTAACCCGTTGATTGGCCTGATTAACGTTTATTTCCTTTTCCCTCCATACCACATGTGCCAATCTTCCCGTGTTAGTGAAATATCAATGAAGTATTCAGTATTACATTGCAAATAAGGACGATGAAATATGCAACATCAAAGCCAGGGATTAATTTCAATTTTAGTACTTGCCACCTCCTTTCACCCAGTTTGCATAAAAGGAATGAAGTGTGTCCAACAAAGAACCTTACCGGGAAATATAATATCATAGAAAACTACATTGTATAAGACTGTATGTTTCAACGTCTCACAAGTCTTAGCAATGGTACAGATATATCATCTAATATCAGTACCTTTAAGTATTTGTTTCGACTATCTCTCACTCTGCGTTGATCATTTAAATGACATTTCAATTTCGCTATTAACCACTTATCCCATTTTATGCACATGAGCATTATTCAAGCACCACCCAATTATTACGAAAACTACGGAAACTTTTAATGGCCATTCCTTTTTGTAAATATTTCTTGAAATTTCCTCAAGATACACAGCTGAAATTTCATTGATATTAACTTTGAAATTTAAACTTTTACCTTAAAATTTCAAAATGATTTTCTTTGAAATTTAAACTTATTAAAATAATGTTCAAAAGAAAACGATACCAAACATTTTTTTCAATACATTTTTTAATTAAGTAAAATGTACTTACTGTTCTGTATAAAACTGCTGACTGGACATGTTGGGATCACAGCAACAAAAAGCACGCAAAAAGAAATGCCACGAGAGAGAGAAATAGAGAGAAAGAGAGAGAGAGAGAGAGAGAGAGAGAGAGAGAGAGAGAGAGAGAGAGAGAGAGAGAGAGAGAGAGAGAGAGAGAGAGAGAGAGAGAGAGAGAGAGAGAGAGGGAGGAGGCAGGCTGTCAAACACCGATAAATGTCTCAAGCAGCTATGAAGATACATGTGACCTGCATCCTGAGACAGAGAGAGACAGAGAGAGAGGGAGAGAGAGAGAGAGGAGAGAGAGAGAGAGTGAGTGTGTGTGTGTCTCCCCCTCTGTGCCTCCAGTCAATCTACCTGAATTGGTACAATGCGTCCTTGATGAATGGCAACGTTTGCCATTTTCCGCACTTGCCCTGTCATGTGTCTTTGAACCCCTCCTCGTCTTTACAGGCGTGTCCTGATTGAAAAGAATTTTGGTACATGTGTTATTGAACAATTTATTAAAATGAAATATACCAAACTAAAATGTCTGTATCGTTTTGTTTTTCTTTAATGTCCTTTCAAACACGTGACATGTCGTTTGGACATTGTTTATGTATCTTGAAATTTCAACTTAGCATCAGCTTGGTATTTTGAAATTTCAAGAAAAATATATAAAAACGAATGGTCCTAAAAGGCTTCCGTACCACAGCCCTTAAAAAGATAGAAAGTATCAGAATGTTACTTTTCGCAACAATCAAACAGATTCCTGTGTCCCGCTTGAACTCAAGCCTTGGGATACTCTTCTCGAGGACGCTTCCGGGTCTGCAGATATTTCAAGGGTAGTTGTTTGACGAAGAAAAATGTAGGTGGCTACATGTTACTGCTGATAAGGAATTGATGGTTAAGTAGTATATACAATGGGGGTTCTGGATCACTTTCAACCAAAGCCTCTGCAAAGCCTTATTTCACAAGTAAGGCTTTGGTCGGACCCTTAGCTCTTGCTACCATTACCCCTACTACAAAAGTTGGGGGATGCGAACGCACCTCCTAGCCGCGCTACCGGGGGTATGGGGGAAGTAACGGGTATTGCCCCATCCAATACTGGGCTGCGTCTAACTATGCTATGTTTACCTCGATGAAACAGTTTAATGTGAATCGCCTATGATCTCTTTGGTGTTTGTAATAAAGGCTTGCCGGGCTTTTTTCACACCTTGTTCTATGTACTTTTTTTTATCATCCTCGCTGATAGCAGACTTACGAGACTTGGACCGAATCTCTTGTTTCATTTCGTTATATTTTGTGAGTTCAGAGAGGATTGAACGAAATTCCTCCTCTGAGATCTTACTGTCAGTGAGTGCAGTGGAAATACGCTCACTTACTGTGTTCAGCTTTGCTTCTGCCAGAACCCTGATCCCATCATGTTTCAATGCCTTACGATGCAGTCTCGCGTGATGCCAACTTAAGCGCCAACCCTAACACCCCTGCCACCCCAGCTGTTATTTCAATGCCTAGCACTATAGGTGCAGCCACGATGGTAGCTAACAACCCAACACCTGCCGCCCCTAGTCCCATGCTGGTTGCCATAAGGGCAGTGTCAGCCCCGTCCACGATATTGAAAGCTCTATGGTACTTTTTACATAGTGCTTTACGCGGTGTCGCGGTCTTGTTCTAGTTGGCGTTTCACATCACATAACTGCCTCTGCCGAACCCGCCTACGGTTTCCAGGGTCTTCGCTACTTCCTCTATGACTGGGTACAGCCCCATCCTATAATATATATTACAAAAAAGATATTTTAATTGAGTATCAGTTAACCTTCGGCTAATGTACTTAAAGCTGATATAACTTAGATAAGTGTGCACGTAAAAAACCGGGGTCTTAACTCTACTTCCATTAAGGGGACGAACTCCATCAAGGCTTGCTACAGGGTCATTTCCCGATACCTTAGTAATACGGCAACGTTTGCCATTACACCTGGCTTCCCAGTTTATGACCATACCAGCCATAATGTAAATATACTCCCCATTCGCCGGCTTATCTCCGAGATAGACGTCTATGATGAATGTGTAGTTTTCCGCGACATTTCTAAAGACCTCTTGGTGATCAAGTAATTTGATCTCTGTCTTCACCTCCTCCCTGGAAGTTAACATGTTACCCGAGTGGTCTGGTATTGGTGCGATATATATATTAGATTCTGGATATAGCACTCCATCTACAAGTAGGCCTGTGGGTTCCGGAACGAACGATCCTATAATTATGCCATTGTTCTTAAGCTCGAGACAGTACCATCTTGTCTCCTCAAGGTGATATAAGGTGCAGTGAGGGTTAAGTTGAGTAACCATTCAGGCTCTTTAAAATCTGATAACGACACCCGCCTATACACGTTGTCTCTTTGAAGTGTAGGATGTATAAGGTGTCTTCCTCACCAGGCTGATCGAATCCCTCCGTGCCCCCTAGGCCCTCGAGTGTGGGCTTGGGTAGATGATCGGCCATTGCTGCCCGCCTATACACGTTGTCTTTCAAGTGTAGGACGTATGAGCCTTCCTCACCAGGCTGATCGAATCCTCCGTGTCCCCTTAGGTCGTTAAGCGTAGTGTTGGGACGATGACTGGTCATTGCTATAATACTATTACGATATAATTTCCAACTGGTTTTCTGATAATAGGTCAGGGGTTAACTTCACCCCCATGAAGTGTATGTTGTCAGGTAGGAAGATCTTGGTTAGTGATATAGTGTTTTCCACGATCACGGTGACACCCTGCAGACTGGTGTTGGAGCCGACACCCACCGCGCACGTAAACTGTGCAAACGTGATACTGGTGTCGTTTCACCCACCCAAGTTTGATCCCCTTCACGATCTCGACATCATTCCCCTCGATGGTTCCCCTAGGTAGACTTTGATGATCAGTGTTGAGTTCGCCGGTAGACTCTCTAGTATCCTGACCACGCCTTCAAATTCAGACACCAACCGTAATGTCACGTTTTGCATGCCCGCTTTACTTTCGATAGCATGTGGGCTGCCATACTGGCGACTGGGCTGATGACTACGCTGCGTCTCTGAGTCGGGACGTAAATACCACGAGCAGGGTTCCGTTGTTAACGACTTTGTTTAGGTGGTTTGTCTTTGTTATCCGTGAACACGTAGGGGAGCCAAGCCCAATATTGAGAAACCAGTCGTCTTTATCTGGTATCAACACCCACTTGTCATCTTCGGTGAAGACGAGCATATATGGCTTGTTTCGGGCGACGGTAGTGCTCTCAACATCGTCTAAGTCGAACAGTTTGCCCCCGGAACGATGGGTATATTATCCAATTATCATTACCGGTGGTGACTAGGGTGTACTTAGTGTTGACTACCGCTCTTGAGGTATCTACTATATCA
>NW_025765203.1:2010000-2022180 GCF_003918875.1 Haliotis rubra | reverse complement strand
CTATGCCGGACTTCAGCCTTCAGCTGCACAAACATATGCAGCCATGTGTATTCAACACCACGATGCAAGAACGTTTTTCATTCACCTGTTTTATTTATTTGCATCTTCAAGCAATGAATTATCTGATACCTGTTTGGCCCTGAACACCAAGTGATGTCGAGTTTAGTCAACTGTACTGCATTATGATGCCCACATTCTGAATTCACCTCATCCATCGGAGAGACTGTAGAGGAAGTGACAGATTCTGGCTTCTCTTTGGGAACTACACTCCAACAATATATCTTGTTCTCCATTTCGGAGATGATGCTCATTACAGGAAGGTATTACTTGCAGGGGCATAATTTGTAGCATACACTTTAGGAATGATGAATATATGTATATCTGTGCATGCATGGTTGTATGCTTTCCTCTCAAGAATATGAAGATTTTCAGGAATCAAGCATTTGGCCAAGGGAAGTGTTATTGTAGAAGGGCCCATTCTGTGGCTGATTGGAAATCATTATGAATGCTTTAAAGAGTTGTAGTTTTATAACCGGAATTGGTTTATTATGTTTTAGAGTGGTGTAGCCTAGCAGTTAAAAACGCTTTGCTCATCAACATAAAATGCCGGGTTCGGATTTCCCCCACATGGGTACAATGTCTGGAAGCCCATTTCTGGAGTGCTCCCCATTGGATATTGCAGGAATATTGCTAAAAGCTGACATAAAACCCAACCTTAATCACTATTATGTTAAAAATATGTAAATGTTGGACAGAAGACAAATATATGTAATGTCACTTTTTGGGGACAATTACATTTACTTACTTCATACAAAATATGGGGGGTTTATTTGCCATTTGTGCCAAGGTCCAGTGTGTAATATGAAACATCATTTGTTTTAAGATCTACTCCCCGATGGGTATCCGTCTATATCTGTGCAGACAAAAAGCGTGTCAGCGAGTGGAAAGAGAAACTCCAGGGAAGAAAAACATTGTGAAGTGTGCAGTGAACCAGAGACAGGCATGGTACCATACGTTATAGCCTTCTATCCCTTCCACCGTTCTGCATGGTACCATACGTTATAGCCTTCTATATCTCCCACCACTCTGCATGGTACCACACGTTATAGCCTTCTATCGCTCCCACCGCTGGCATGGTACCATACGTTATAGCCTTCTATACCTCCAACCGCTCTGCATGGTACCATACCTTATAGCCTTCCATACCTCACACCGTTCTGCATGGTACCATACGTTATAGCCTTCTATCCCTTCCACCGTTCTGCATGGTACCATACGTTATAGCCTTCTATATCTCCCACCACTCTGCATGGTACCACACGTTATAGCCTTCTATACCTCACACCGTTCTGCATGGTACCATACGTTATAGACTTCTATACCTCCAACCGCTCTGCACCATACGCCTCTGCATGGTACCATACGTTATAGCCTTTATATCTCCCACCGCCTCATGGTACCATGCGTTCCCTGTTCTGCATGGTACCATACGTTATAGCCTTCTATACCTCCCACCGCTCTGCATGGTACCATACGTTATAGCCTTCTATACCTCCCACCGCTCTGCATGGTACCATACGTTATAGCCTTCTATACCTCCCACCGTTCTGCATGGTACCATACGTTATAGCCTTCTATACCTCCCACCGCTCTGCATGGTACCATACGTTATAGCCTTCTATACCTTCCCACCGCTTGCATGGTACCATACGTTATAGCCTTCTATACCTCCCACCACTCTGCATGGTACCATATATAGCCTTTTATATCTCCCACCACTCTGTTATAGCCTTCTATACCTCCCCACCGCTCTGCATGGTACCATACGTTATAGCTACGCTCCCATGGTACCATACGTTATACCGCTCTCCATGGTACCTTACTATAGCCTCCCTTCACACCGCTCTGCATGGTACCATACGTTATAGCCTTCTATACCTCCCACCGTTCTGCATGGTACCATACGTTATAGCCTTCTATACCTCCCACCTGCATGGTACTACGTTATAGCCTTCTATATCATGGGTACCATACGTTAAAGCCTTTTATACCTCCCACCGCTTTCTGCATGGTACCATACGTTATAGCCTTCTATACCTCCAAACGCCCATGCATGGTACCATACGTTATAGCCTTTTACACCTCCCACCGCTCTACATGGTACCATACGTTGTATCACTCTATACCTCCGAACCGCTCTGCATGGTTTCATACGTTATAACCTTCCATACCTCACACCGTTCTGCATGGTACCATACGTTATAGCCTTCTATCCCTTCCACCGTTCTGCATGGTACCATACGTTATAGCCTTCTATATCTCCCACCACTCTGCATGGTACCACACGTTATAGCCTTCTATCGCTCCCACCGCTGGCATGGTACCATACGTTATAGCTTTCTATACCTCCAACCGCTCTGCATGGTACCATACCTTATAGCCTTCCATACCTCACACCGTTCTGCATGGTACCATACGTTATAGCCTTCTATATCTCCCACCACTCTGCATGGTACCACACGTTAAAGCCTTTTATCACTCCCAATCCTCTGCATGGTACCATACGTTATAGCCTTCTATACCTCCCACCGCTCTGCATGGTACCATAAGTTATAGCCTTCTATACCTCCCACCGCTCTGCATGGTACCATACGTTATAGCCTTCTATACCTCCCACCGTTCTGCATGGTACCATACGTTATAGCCTTCTATACCTCTCACCACTCTGCATGGTACAATACGTGATCACCTTCTATGCCTCACACCGCTCTGCATGGTACCTTACGTTATACCATTCTATAGCTCCCAACACCCTGCATGGTACCATACGTTATAGCCTTCTATATCTCCCACCACTCTGCATGGTACCACACGTTATAGCCTTCTATCGCTCCCACCGCTCTGCATGGTACCATACGTTATAGCCTTTATACCTTCCACCGCTCTCCATGGTAACATAACTTATTGCCCTCTATACCTCCCAGCGCTCTGAATGGTACCATACGTTATAGCCTTCCATACCTCACACCGTTCTCCATGGTACCATACGTTATAGCCTTCTATCCCTTCTACCGTTCTGCATGGTACCATACGTTATAGCCTTCTATATCTCCCACCACTCTGCATGGTACCACACGTTATAGCCTTCTATCACTCCCACCGTTCTCAATGGTACCATACGTTAAACTTTCTATACCTTCAAACGCTCTGCATTGTACCATACGTTATAGCCTTCTATACCTCCAAACACCCTGCATGGTACCATACGTTATAGCCTTTTACACCTCCCACCGCTCTACATGGTACCATGCGTTATATCCCTCTATACCTCACACCGTTCTGCATGGTACCATACGTTATAGCCTTCTATCCCTTCCACCGTTCTGCATTGTACCATACGTTATAGCCTTCTATATCTCCCACCACTCTGCATGGTACCATACGTTATAGCCTTCTATACCTTACACCGCTCTGCATGGTACCATACGTTATAGCCTTCTATACCTCCCACCGCTCTGCATGGTACCATACGTTATAGCCTTCTATACCTCTCCCACCACCCTGGTATGGTACCATACGTTATAGCCTTCTATACCTCCCACCGCTCTGCATGGTACCATACGTTATAGCCTTCTATACCTCCCACCGCTCTCCATGGTACCATACGTTATAGCCTTCTATACCTCCCAGCGCTCTGCATGGTACCATACGTTATAGCCTTCTATACCTCACACCGCTCTCCATGGTACCATACGTTATAGCCTTCTATCCCTCCTACCGTTCTGCATGGTACCATACGTTATAGCCTTCTATATCTCCCACATGGTACCATACGTTATGCATGGTACCACACGTTATAGCCTTCTATCACTCCCACCGTTCTGCATGGTACCATACGTTAAACTTTCTATACCTCCCACCGCTCTGCATGGTACCATACGTTATAGCCTTCTATACCTCCAAACGCCCTGCATGGTACAATACGTTATAGCCTTTTATACCTCCCACCGTTCTGCATGGTACCATACCTTATAGCCTTCCATACCTCACACCGTTCTGCATGGTACCATACGTCATGCCTTTTATCGCTTCCATCGTTCTGCATGGTACCAAACGTTATAGCCTTCTATATCGCCCACCACTCTGCATGGTACCACACGTTATAGCCTTCTATCACTCCCACCGTTCTCAATGGTACCATACGTTAAACTTTCTATACCTCCCACCGCTCTGCATGGTACCATACGTTATAGCCTTCTATACCTCCCACCGCTCTGCATGGTACCATACGTTATAGCCTTCTATACCTCCCACCGTTCTCTGCATGGTACCATACGTTATAGCCTTCTATACCTCCCACCGCTCTGCATGGTACCATACGTTATAGCCTTCTATACCTCCCACCGCTCTGCATGGTACCATACGTTATAGCCTTCTATACCTCCCACCGCTCTGCATGGTACCATACGTTATAGCCTTCTATACCTCCACCTGCACCGCTTCTGCATGGTACCATACGTTATAGCCTTCTATACCTCCCACCGCCCTGCATGGTACCATACGTTATAATAGTCCTTCCATATCTCCCACCACTCTGCATGGTACCATACGTTATAGCCTTCTATCGCTCCCACCGCTCTGCATGGTACCATACGTTATAGCCTTCTATACCTCCACCGCTCTGCATGGTACCATACGTTATAGCCTTCTATACCTCCCACCGCTCTGCATGGTACCATACGTTATAGCCTTCTATACCTCACCGCTCTGCATGGTACCATACGTTATAGCCTTCCTACCTCACACCGTTCTGCATGGTACCATACGTTATAGCCTTCTATCCCTTCCACCGTTCTGCATGGTACCATACGTTATAGCCTTCTATATCTCCCACCACTCTGCATGGTACCATACGTTATAGCCTTCTATCACTCCCACCGTTCTGCATGGTACCATACGTTATAGCCTTCTATACCTCCCACCGCTCTGCATGGTACCATACGTTATAGCCTTCTATACCTCCAAACCGCCCTGCATGGTACCATACGTTATAGCCTTTATACCTCCCACCGCTCTGCATGGTACCATACGTTATAGCCTTCTATACCTCCAACCGCTCTGCATGGTACCATACGTTATAGCCTTCTATACCTCACACCGTTCTGCATGGTACCATACGTTATAGCCTTCTACCTCCACCGTTCTGCATGGTACCATACGTTATAGCCTTCTATATCTCCCACCACTCTGCATGGTACCACACGTTATAGCCTTCTATCGCTCCCACCGCTCTGCATGGTACCATACGTTATAGCCTTCTATACCTCCCACCGCTCTGCATGGTACCATACGTTATAGCCTTCTATACCTCCCACCGTTCTGCATGGTACCATACGTTATAGCCTTCTATGCCTCCCACCGCTCTGCATGGTACCATACGTTATAGCCTTCTATATCTCCCACCACTCTGCATGGTACCATACGTTATAGCCTTCTATACCTCCCACCGCTCTGCATGGTACCATACGTTATAGCCTTCTATACCTCCCACCGCTCTGCATGGTACCATACGTTATAGCCTTCTATACCTCCCACCGCTCTGCATGGTACCATACGTTATAGCCTTCTATACCTCCCACCGCTCTGCATGGTACCATACGTTATAGCCTTCTATACCTCCCACCGCTTCTGCATGGTACCATACGTTATAGCCTTCTATACCTCCCACCGTTCTGCATGGTACCATACGTTATAGCCTTCTATACCTCCCACCACTCTGCATGGTACCATACGTTATAGCCTTCTATACCTCCCACCGCTCTCTGCATGGTACCATACGTTATAGCCTTCTATACCTCCCACCGCTCTGCATGGTACCATACGTTATAGCCTTCTATACCTCCTCACCGCTCTGCATGGTACCATACGTTATAGCCTTCTATACCTCCCACCGCTCTGCATGGTACCATACGTTATAGCCCTTCTATACCTCCTGCCGCCTCTGCATGGTACCATACGTTATAGCCTTCCTTATACTCCCACTCCCTCTGCATGGTACCATACGTTATAGCCTTCTATATCTCCCCACCGCTCTGCATGGTACCATACGTTATAGCCTTTTATACCTCCCACCGCCGTGCTGCATGGTACCATACGTTATAGCCTTCTATACCTCTCCCACCGCTCTGCATGGTACCATACGTTATAGCCTTTCTTATACCTCCCACCGCTCTGCATGGTACCATACGTTATAGCCTTCTATACCTCCACCGCTCTGCATGGTACCATACGTTATAGCCTTCTATACCTCTCCACCGCTCTGCATGGTACCATACGTTATAGCCTTCTATACCTCCCACCGCTCTGCATGGTACCATACGTTATAGCCTTCTATATACTTCCCACCGCTCTGCATGGTACCATACGTTATAGCCTTCTATACCTCCAACCGCTCTGCATGGTACCATACGTTATAGCCTTCTATACCTCCCACCGCTCTGCATGGTACCATACGTTATAGCCTTCTATACCTTCCACCGTTCTGCATGGTACCATACGTTATAGCCTTCTATATCTCCCACCACTCTGCATGGTACCATACGTTATAGCCTTCTATACCTCCCACCGCTCTGCATGGTACCATACGTTATAGCCTTCTATACCTCCCACCGCTCTGCATGGTACCATACGTTATAGCCTTCTATACCTCCCACCGCTCTGCATGGTACCATACGTTATAGCCTTCTATACCTCCCACCGCTCTGCATGGTACCATACGTTATAGCCTTCTATACCTCCCACCGTTCTGCATGGTACCATACGTACGTTATATAGCCTTCTATACCTCCCACCGTTCTGCATGGTACCATACGTTATAGCCTTCTACCTCCACCCACCGTTCTGCATGGTACCATACGTTATAGCCTTCTATACCTCCCACCGTTCTGCATGGTACCATACGTTATAGCCTTCTATACCTCCCACCGTTCTGCATGGTACCATACGTTATAGCCTTCTATACCTCCCACCGCTCTGCATGGTACCATACGTTATAGCCTTCTATACCTCCAACCGCTCTGCATGGTACCATACCTTATAGCCTTCTATACATCCCACCGTCCAGCATGGTACCTTACGTTATAGACTTCTATATCTCCCACCACTCTGCATTTTACCATACGCTATAGCCTTCTATACCTCCCACCGCTCTGCATGGTACCTTACGTTATAGCAATCTATACCTCCCACCGCTCTGCATGGTACCATACGTTATAACCTTCTATACCTCCCACCGCTCTGCATGGTACCATACGTTATAGCCTTCTATACCTCCCACCGCTCTGCATGGTACCATACGTTATAGCCTTCTATACCTCCCACCGCTCTGCATGGTACCATACGTTATAGCCTTCTATACCTCCCACCGCTCTGCATGGTACCATACGTTATAGCCTTCTATACCTCCCACCACTCTGCATGGTACCATACGTTATAGCCTTCTATACCTCCCACCGCTCTGCATGGTACCATACGTTATAGCCTTTTATACCTCCCACCGCTCTACATGGTACCATACGTTATAGCCTTCTATACCTCCGAACCGCTCTGCATGGTACCATACGTTATAGCCTTCTATACCTCACACCGCTCTGCATGGTACCATACGTTATAGCCTTCTATACCTTCCACCGCTCTGCATGGTACCATACGTTATAGCCTTCTATATCCTCCCACCGCTCTGCATGGTACCATACGTTATAGCCTTCTATACCTCCCACCGCTCTGCATGGTACCATACGTTATAGCCTTCTATACCTCCCACCGCTCTGCATGGTAACATACGTTATAGCCCTCTATACCTCCCACCTCTCTGTATGGTGCCATACATTATAGCCTTCTATACCTCACACCGCTCTGCATGGTACCATACGTTATAGCCTTCTATACCTCCCACCGCTCTGCATGGTACCATACGTTATAGGAAACTGTATGTTATTGCCCAATATTATAAGAACACTGGGTTTAATTTCCCAATAGTATTAGGAATCTGTATGTAATTACCCAATATTATAAGAACACTGGATGCAGTTACTCAATAGTATAAGGACATTTTATAATTACTCAATAGTATAAGGACACATTATAATTACCCAATAGTATAAGGACACATTATAATTACCCAATAGTATAAGGATGCTTTGTAATTACCCAATAGTATAAGGACACATTATAATTACCCAATAGTATAAGGACACATTATAATTACCCAATAGTATAAGGATGCTTTGTAATTACCCAATAGTATAAGGACACATTATAATTACCCAATAGTATAAGGACACATTATAATTACCCAATAGTATAAGGACACTTTGTAATTACCCAATAGTATAAGGACACATTATAATTACAACAATAGTATAAGGACACATTATAATTACCCAATAGTATAAGGACACAATTTATAATTACCCAATAGTATAAGGACACTTTATAATTACCCAATAGTATAAGGACACTTTATAATTACCCAATAGTATAAGGACACATTATAATTACCCCATCGTATAAGGACACATTATAATTATCCAATCGTATAAGGACACATTATAATTACCCAATAGTATAAGGACGCTTTGTAATTACCCAAATTAGGACTCTCACAAATGGGTGTTTCGAAAACTCTGCGGAGAGGTATGCTGAAATCTTTTTTTTATAAAAAGCAATTGTTGAATTGCATTTGCCAAACATGCCCGAACATTTAAGTCATTCTCATGCCGCAATTCTTGCTCATACCTGAAGCTTATATCTAGATGTAAGTGTAAGTACTCACTCAGAACCAATGCAGCTGCAGCGGATTATAGGGATTGCCCTACAGGTATGTCTTCGATCAACAGGTGCTGGTTTCTAAAGTACCATGAAACTTGACTAGCCTGTTACATATAATGGAGCACTTGGCTACAGTCCAACTGCAGTTCAGATTTTCCAGACTGAACCTGTCCCAGAAGCCTTAGCGCGTCACAATAGGTGTAATGTAACATTGCACACTCTCTATACATTTGATGGGAAGCTTTGGGAACCTGTCGTCATTGCACAAAACATAACTGCGTTACCTACGGAAGCCTAATGGTGCCATCTTTGCAAGTAAAATATTTATTTAACCGAAATTAAAAGTTGTTTTTTTAAATAACTTAAAGTAACGAGAAAATACTCAAAATTGATAATCAGCCCCATCTTAGTTGTCCGTGAAGAACAATGCAATCGAAACTTTACTATGACACTCAAGGAACCCCATATGAACCCCCATCGGACGTCTTTGGGACTCGGGGCGGTGGGGTAGCCTGGACGTTAAAGCGTCCGCTCGTCACGCCGAAGACCCGGGTTTGAATCGTCACATGGGCACAATGTATGAAGCCCATTTCTGTTGTCCCACGCCGTGATATTGCTGGAGTATCGCTAGAAGCAGCGTAAAATCATACTCACTCACTCTTTGGGACTCTCTTGCATGCCAAATTTGAGCTTGAGATCTTCTAGACAAAATCTCCAGGAACTGACGCAGACACTCCTTGGGGAATGGTAGAGGATTTTAGTGCTGGGAATTCGACGCTTGATTGCAAGTATGAGGAGACTTGCAGATGTTATACTGCAAGAATCCTTATTTGCGAACTGTGTCACAGTCAGGATGGTGGCGTAGTCATGGTAACCATACTTTACGGCATTGCTGACATTATTTGTGTATTCTTCTCAGAACCAGATTTCAATTTCAGTTTTGTTTTTGTTATAAAGAGCGTAAGATTTGTCACCATTTTAATTCGCGGAATCTGTTTTCCACACATATCATGTAATAACGTGGGTGTTTCTTGATTAATGGTCATGTGATTAAATATATCAAGGTTAATTGCGAAACTGATAATTCCCAGAATGAGAGATATTCGAAACAAATGCTTCAAGGTACTAATATTAGATGATATATATGTACCATTGCTAAGACTTGCAAGACGCTGAAACATACAATCTTATACAATGAAGCATTCTATTAGAGGTGTGACGATACAGAAATTTCACGATACTATACGCATCGAGATATCTTGGAACGATACAATTCGATACACGATTATCGAAAAAGTATCACGATTATCGATACTACGATATATCGTCACAGTTCTACTTTCTATTATTTTTCTTCTGTCCCCGCTAACCTGCCATAACTATCGATATGTAACCTGTCTAAACTGCACATGCACAGAAATATGACATTGTACCCATGTGTTGCTTGTGTCAACTTGCCTAGCTGAGCCCCAGTAAGGTTCTTTGTTTGAAAACGATATTCTTAACACACTGCATTCCTCGGGATTGCGCAGCGTTCCCCGAGAATGGGTGATTCCACATAGAAGAACAATGTTATATGACAATACAGTCTGATCGCCCTTTCTTTCCATCCCTGGATAGGTTTTTGTGAGATCCATGACTTGATTCTCCTGCTTGTATTACAGACCGCCGTCACATGACAGAGAACTGCTGTTAAGTGCTATGCAACAAGCAAGCAAACAAACTTTTTATGCAAACTGTGTGAAAGGAGGTGAGAAGTACTGAAATTGAAATTAATCTCTGGTGTTGATGTTGTATATTTCTCTCGCTCGAATGAAGTTTTCTGCTACATAAGTCGGCCTTATTTCTGTTAAACCTCCTAATACTTCCTTACTACGGAAAATTGTCACATGTTCTTCTGCTTATGATAAAAAGGTCAGAAACAAGAGACGTTACTAATCAACGGGTTAACAGCACGGGTTTGTTTAACAAGAGACGTTTCTAATCAACGGGTTGACAGCACGGGTTTGTTTAACAAGAGACGTTAACAACGGCACGTTTAACAAGAGACACTAATCAACGGGTTTGTTTAACAAGAGACGTACTAATCAACAAACAAGAGACGTACTAATCAACGGGTTGACAGCACGGGTTTGTTTAACAAGAGACATACTAATCAACGGGTTGACAGCACGGGTTTGTTTAACAAGAGACGTACTAATCAACGGGTTGACAGCACGGGTTTGTTTAACAAGAGACATACTAATCAACGGGTTGAACAGCACGGGTTTGTTTAACAAGAGACATACTAATCAACGGGTTGACAGCACGGGTTTGTTTAACAAGAGACACACTAATCAACGGGTTGACAGCACGGGTTTGTTTAACAAGAGACATACTAATCAACGGGTTGACAGCACGGGTTTGTTTAACAAGAGACGTACTAATCACAGCACGGGTTTGACAGCACGGGTTGTTTGTTGGTTGGATGAAAGAAACATGCAACTTGGATGACAACTTCTTATTTATTGCAAAGAGCGACGTTTCGATGTAGATCCTTACATCGTTATCAAGCTAAAAGTAAATACAACCAGATGATGAGGGGTATATATACTCAGTATGTTTTGACAACAGCGAATTAACATTAACAACAACACGTAATTGAATAACAACTGGTACATAATTATGAGAGGCCAGTAGGAGACTAAGAACAATATATGAAGCTGGGAACGAAGCCAATAAACAAGGGGGATTAAGTTGTAATAACAAGCTGATTGGATGTTTATAGAGTCTATAGTTTGATTAGTTCTTCATAGGTCGATGGTATGTAGTATCCTTGGTCTCTGTTGAACAAAGGTTTGTGGCGGCGGATTTCGATGTCTTCCAAGAGTTTTCTTGAAGTCCTGATTCTTGGTTGTTAGGATTTCCAATTTGTCAAATCAAGCCTAATCAAGAATAACCCACCCTTTGTCTACTGGCACAACAACTCTCATGTCAACACACCATACATCAACCTCTTCTATTGTATAAACCAATACCCGCCATGTATATATTTTTCCTTGCTTGATAACGGTGTTAGGATCTACACCGAAACGTCGCAACTACTACTGCAACAAAGAAGTTGTCTATCCATAAAAAGTGTTCCACTTTAGCAGACCGACAGACAGATTGTTTAGTATTGTCTCACCTCGTTACAGTCAGTTTGATCAAAACGTACATATATAATATATACATGATACAAACTATACATAACCTAAGACAATATAAGCGTAAAAGTAACGAGAATAGGTAGAATAGGTCTTCAGCAACCCATGCTTGCCACAAAAGGCGACTATGCTTGTCGTAAGAGCCGACTAACGGGATCGGGTGGTC